>NW_028191118.1:0-22500 GCF_048542155.1 Nylanderia fulva
AAAAGTTTTCTTATCAAGAAAAAAAGTTGGGTTTTTCGAAGGCGATCAGATACCGCCCTAGTTTAACCAAAACGAGCCGCTAGCGACCCGCCGAAGCCCCCCCCTCCATACTCGACGGGCATTTTCCGGGAAAAACCCAAAGCTTTTGGGTTCCGGGGAATATGGTTGCAAAGCTAACCCCTTAAAGGATTGAGGGAAAGGGGCACCACCGAGGGACCCTGCGGTTTAATTTGACTCAACACGTGAACCTCACCAGCCCAAAACCCCGGGAAAGATTGAAAATTTGATAGCTCTTTCTTGATTGGGTGGGTGGGGGGCGGGCCGTTCTTAGTTGGTGGGCGATTTGTCTGGTTAATTCCGATAAGAACGAACTCTAGCCTCAAAATAGGCGACCTTATGGTACGCAAAGGGCCCCCCCGGCTTGGGCTGGGGGGTTTTTACTACCAACTACAAAAAATCTTCTAGAGGGACAGGGGCTTCTAGCCCACAGATTGACAATAAAAGGTCTGTGATCCCTTTTAATTTTGGGCCCCCAGCGCGCTACCGAAGGAATCAGCGTGTGTTCCCTGGCCAAGGGCCCGGGACCCGCTAACCCCCTTTCGTGCTATTGGGGCTTGAAATTTTTCCCCCATGAACGAGGAATTCCCATAAGCGCGAGTCATTCTCGCTTTTATTACTCCTCCCCTTTGTACAAAACCGCCCGTCGCTACAAACCGATTGAATGATTTAGGAGGTCTTGGCTTTGCGCGGCAATTGTCTGGCCCCCTTCCCGATTTGCCGGGAGTGACCAAACTTGATCTTTTTAGGGGAAAGTAAAAAGTCATAACAAGGTTTTTCCGTAGGTACCGGGGAAGGATCTTAATTTTCCGGAGGTCCTGCTCTGCGTCGAGAGTCCTCTCTTTTGGGAGAGACGCGCGCTGCGCAGTGGCGACTGAAGGACGCCGGGAAAAGGCGCCTCATAAAAAGGAAATAACGGATTTGACGGAATTTGTTGTTGGTTTTGATATAACGACGACGGCCCGCGCCCCTTTGACCGAAATAGTCGGCAAGCAAGCACGCGCCCGGGTTTTTCGAGCCATTGGGAGCGAGACGCTTCGCGATCACGTTTTTTTGTGTGTGCCATTCTCTCCGGCCACACACACAACAGGTTTTCGATTCGGCGTTGAGCGCGAACCGGTGGAAACCTAGCCCGCGCACGCGTGTGTGCACACCCACACGTTCGTCGACGCGCCCCCCCCGGTTTGGGGGGGCAGGGGTTTCATGTCCGAACACAGGGTTGGCGCCGCGAGTGCCGACGAGGGGACCCCCTAATTATTAAATTTTAAAACACAGAAAAGGATCGATAATTTCGACCAAATCTGTAAACTGGTCGGTCCGACGTTTTTCTTCAAAAGCTTCCGCCCCGGTCCCCTTGCGGGGAACGCTCCAACGAAACACACAACTCTATTTTTGTGCCGTACCCTTTCCCCTGGGGAGGGCGGTCCGCGCGCGCCAGGACGCGCGCGGGACGGCTGACGAAAGCCCCACTTATTCTCTCTCCCTTCCTCGCCCGAAAAAGACCCCCGATGGTTAACAGAGGCGTTTCTTCGAAAAACCAAAAATTTCGAACTTTCCCTAAACGGGGGATCACTTGGCTCGGGGGTCGATGAAAAACGCAGCAAATTGCGCTTAACTTGTGAACTGCGGGACAAAAAACACGCATTTCGAACCAATTGCGTCCACGGGTACAATCCCGGCCCCCCTGGGTGAGGGTTTTTTTATACCCCTAAACTGCTTGCCCCGAAAGCGCGCAGGGGCCCCGACCGGGCGACCGGGGGAAAGGCGCGCCGTCCCTGTGCCCTGTGCAACGCTTACAAAGGGGGACGAGCGATCGTGGACGTTCGCCCGAGGTGTCTGTGCCGCGCCGACCCGGCGCGGGGGCAAAACCTGGCGTCGTCTGAAATGACACACCGAATAATAATAATAATGAGGAGGAGAAGGGCCAAACGGTAAAAAGTTGGCGAACGCCGCCCAGGAACCCCGCGAATTAAGGGGGGGCGGTTTGTGTTCCCAAAATTCGGTTTGACCCAGAGCCGAGGAGAAATGGTGAAGTAAAAACTCGCCAAGGGACAAAAAACGGCCAAAAAAAAGGTCAGACGGGGAATGGCACCGCTTTTCCCCAGGGGGGGCGGGCGTCTTTTTCTCCCGAAAGTAGGTAGCGCTTTTCTCAAACCCTCCCCTCTCCGTACATCACACACCTGACCGACGCTCTCCCCACTCTGTCCGCTCTCCGGGGATACGCTCGCGGTCTTTTTGCCCAGGGGGGCCCCCTTCCCCACACATAACGGGGTTACGGAAAATATACGGCGCGCCGTCCGGGGGAGAGAGCATTTTGTAAACCTTACCTCTTTACGGAAAGGGTTTTTTAATCCGAGCCGACCCGCGTGTCCAGTCCACAAATTTTCGTAAAGCGAAAAAAGGGGGCCGGGCGCCGCGTCGTGTACTCGTCGAATCGATTTTCCCCCGAATTTTTTATAAAAAGAGAAGGGGAGCCGAGATCTCGAACCCCCGCATATATCGTTCCCCTTACCACCAACGAGTGGTGGCGGTTTGCCCCCGGCGATTTTCCTTCTCGCGTATTCGTTTGCTGGGGCCCTGCTGCCCCCTTCGTTCACCTCTCTCTCCCCCCCTCTTTAAAAAATATTATAGAGGAGAACGACGATAGTAACGCGGAGGAGGCAACCTACAAAAATACTACGACACCCCCCAACAGGCGGAAATTTCCCCTGAATTTAAGCATATTTTTAACGAGAAAAAAACAACCGGGTTTCCTTAGTACGGGGGAGCGAACAAAAAGCCCACAAAACCAATCCCGCGGTTCCGCCGCAGGAAATGTGGTGTTTGGGAGGGTCCGCTTATCCCGGGTGCCGCGTCGCGTAAAAATCCTTTTGAAGGGGGCCACTTCCCGTGGGGTTTTCCAGCCCGTAGCGACCTTTTCCGCCTCGGAACTCTCCTTAAGTGGGTTTTTCTTGAAGTGAGCTCAAATGGTGGAAAACTCCATCTAAGGCAAATACCCCCACAGAACCGATAGCGAACAAGCCCCCGTGGGGGAAAATTTTGGAAAAGAACTTTGAAGAGAGTTTTCAAGAAAAACGTGAAAACCTTGGGGGGTTTTAAACCCAAAAAAAACCCAAAAAAAACGAACGGGGAATTCAGGGTCACCGGCGCGGCTTCTCGTCGGTGGCATGTCCCGGGGGGGGGCCTTTCGGCTCCCCGGGGGGCCCCCGCTCCCGGTGCGCCATGTCCGGCTTCGGGGGTGGGAAAACCTTCCCCCCCAATTGAAGCGCGACCCGCTGGTGGGGGCCGGGCCCCCGGGTTGGGGGCCCTCCCCGCGGGGGGCCGGGAAAAAAGGGAAAACCGCAAAAACCCTCGGTCGCCCCCGCCGGCTGTCGGGGTTTTACCGCAAGGTATCACCCCCCAATTTAAAACCTTTCGTGGAAACCGTCCAAGCGCCGCCGGGGACTCGGAGGTTAGGCTTTTCCCCCCTTCCCGGCCCTGGCCCGTTTTTTGGGGTTTACAAAAAGGGGAAAAAACCTTCCCCCGGGCCTTAAAAACGTCCCCCGGGGCCCTGGGGGGGAAAAACCGATAACCGGGGGGAAAAGCTACCCCCTTGGGTACTTTTGGGGCCCCCCCCCTTGAAAACAGGGCCCCAAGGAGTCTAAATGTACGCGAGTCATTGGATTTTTTCCGCAAAAACCAAAAAGGCGTAAAAAAAGGTAAGGGGGGGGCCCGGGGCCGTCGACCTAGGAGGAGGGCCCGGGGCGTCGCGATGGGGCCCCCCGCACTCCCGGGGCCCCCTTTTTTTCCAATCCTAAAAGGGCCCCCCCCAAAAGGCGTACCGGGGACCCCGAAAATGGTGAACTATGCCTGGTCAGGACAATTTTCGGGGAAACCCGAGGAGGCCGGGGTACTTTTTGACTCAATCGATCGTGGAAGGGGGTAGGGGGAAAAAAGACTAATCGAACCATCTAGTACGGTTTTCCTTTTATTTCCCCAAGGTTTCCCTAAAAAAGATACCAAAAAACTGGCCCGGGTTCCCAGGAAAACGGGGGGCGATTCTCATGGGGGTTAAAGCAAGGATGGGGGCCGGGGGGCCAAAAACCCCCAAAACCTATTCAAAAATTTAAAAATGGGGGAGATCTCGGGTTTTTCCTTAATTTAAAAAACCAAAACGAGCCCCTTCGGAAAAAGAGCCCCAAGGGGGGCCATTTTTGGGAAAAGCAGAACGGCCCCTTTTGTGGATGAACCAAAGCAGATTTAAAGGGCCCCCCAACTCGCGCTCGGGGGGAAAACCCTTTTAAAGGCTTGGGGCCCTAGTAGCACAATTCATTGGCACAATTTGGTTAAAATTATCCCAAAATTTTTAAAATTGGGGCCATAAAATTTTTTCCCCCATTTGGGGCCCCAATTTTAAAAAGTAGACGCTCTGTTTTTTTTAAAAACCAATTTAATTTTTTAATTTTTAACCCCAAAAATTTTTAAATTTTTAGACCAATATTTTTTCTTTTTTAACCCAAAAATTTTTCTTTATATATTTTTTATTTTGGTTTTACAAAAAATTTCCAATATTGTAAAAAGACAACTTTCTTTTTTTTACCAAAATTTTAATTTTTATTATTAGCCCAATCCTTTTAATTTTTTTTTTCCCCCCTCAATCAATTTTTTTTTTTACATATACATTCCCCTTTAAAATTCCCCCCACCCCCAGCGTTTTTGCTATAAATATATATAAAAAATAAATTGGTTACACTATATATGTACATTTTTAATTATTTTCTATTTTTCTATATTTACAAAAATTTAATATATATATATTATATTTCTATACAACTCGCTAGGGAAGGGGAATTAAAAGTATATGTAATGTAAAAATTTCCCCTTTGTTTTATTGAAGAAAAAATTTTTAAAGCATTAGGAAAATTTTTATAAATTTTTAAAAAATTAAAATAAAAAAAAAATTGGGGCTAGTTTTTTTTTGTCAAAAATAAAAAGTAGTCTTACAAAAAAATTAAAAAAACTTAAAATAAAAGTAAAAAATAATCTTTAATTTTAAAGTTAAGAAGTTTTTTTTTTCAAAACTTTTAAAATTTTTTATTTTAAAAAATTGTTTTTTTTTTTTTATTTTTTCCTTTTTTTATATTTTTTTCAAAACAAAAAAATATAAATTTCCCTTTTAATATGAAAATTTTTAAAAAAAAAATGCTAATATTTTATATTAAAATAAAAAAAAAATTGGGGTTAAAATTTTACATGATTAAAAAAAACGCGCGAATAAATTTTTTAAAAAACAAATTAACCCCAAAATTTCTTTTTTATTTTTTTCTTTTTTTTTTAAAATCAAAAAAATCATTTTTTATTTTATATGTATATTCTTTTATTTTTTTTTTTTTAAAAAAAATTTTTTTATTTTTAAAATATTATAATAGATAAAAAAATTGCAAAAAAAAAAAGAAAAAAAAAAAAAAAAAAAAAATTTTTAAAAAAAAATTTTTTTTCTTTCTGGAAAAATTTTTTTTAATTTTTGGTAATTATGAAAAAAAAAACCTAATTTGTAGTTTTTAAAAAAACTTTCTTTTTTTTCCCCCTTTTCCCCTTTTCTTCTCCATTTTGGAAGGGGTTTTTATATTTTTTCAAAATTTCATTTCGGGGTCCCTTGGGGTTTTTTTTTTTTGACCAACCTCTAAAAAACAAAAAAATTTATAAAAAGCTTTTTTTTAAAATTTTAAAAAAAAAAATATTTTATTTTTTATTATCCAATTTTAAAATTTTTAAAAACGTTATTAATTTTTAAAATTTTTTTTAAATTTTTTTAATTAAAACCCCTTTTACTAAATTTAAACAAAAAAAATTCAAAAAATTAATTTTTTAAATTTCAATGCAAGAAAAATTTTTAAAAAAAAATTTTAAAATATTAAAAACCTTTTGATATATGTAAATTATTTTTTAAAAAAATTAAAGAATGTGTAAAATTTTATATATATTTTTATTTACCCCCCCTTTTTTATAATTTTTGACAAACTTCTTAAATTTTATTAGTTTTTTTAGATATTTTTAAAAAAAATATTTTTCTAACAAAAAAACCCCTAAACCAAAATTACTGCAAAAAGGCCCCTTATTTGCAGAAAAAATCACTTTTTTTTTGTTTTCCCGGAAACCCCCCTGAAATGCATGAAACATTTTTCTTCAAAAAAAATTTAAAATTAACTGAGGGCCCAAAAATTCCCTTTAAAAAGTTTTCCTGAACCAAAAGGTTGAAAATTTTTATCTAAAAGTTAAAACTTTTGTTTAAAAAATAAACCCCAAACATTTTTTTTTAATTTTGGGCTAATTTTTCAAAAAAATTCCCCCCTTTTAATTTTTTTTATATAGCTCTTTTTTTTTTTTTTTTAAAAATTTTTATTTTTTTTAAAATAAAAATTTTTTTTTTGTGCTTTTTTTTTTTCTTTAACCTAAAAAATTTAAAAAAAAAAATTTTGGGGAAAAATTAAAATCTATTTTCCAAAAACATTTAAAATTTAAAGGGGAAAAAGATTTTTTTTTTTTTTTTTACCAAAATTAAAAATTTTTTCTTCAAAATTTTTAAACCCTTTTGATAATTTTTTAAAAAAAGGCCCCCATGGAACAAAGGGAAAAAAGGGTTTTACTTTTGTTTTATGACACTATTATCTTTTGGGGGAAATAGAAAATCTAATTTTATTTTTATTTCTTGTTCCCCCCTTTTTTTCAATGAACCCCCTTTTTTAAAATTCCCCTTTTTTTCCTTAAAAATTTAAAAAAAATTTTCCAGAAAAATTTTTTTAAATGGGCCCTTTAAAAATATAAATAATATAAGTAGGGACTGTCTTCTAACGGGAAAAAAAATGACCAAGGAAAAAACGAAAAAAAAAAATTTAAAATTAAAGGAAAAACTGTTTCCCCATTTGAGACCCCAAAATTTTTCCCACTTAAATTAATTTAAAAATTTTACATTGGAGAAATAAGGGAAAAATAGGGGTCCGAAAAGTCCAAAAGGGGGAATTTAAAAACTTATTTTTTTTAAAAATTAAAAAAAAAGCCATAAAAAATTTTTCTGAGTTTTTATTCACCCTTGGCTAATCACCCGGGTTATTTACTACATCTAAAAAAGGCAAAAAAAAAAATATAGGATAAAAAAGGGTCTGAAAGTTTTTTTGGTAAAAGCAGTGGCCCCGGAAAGAAAAAACGGGTTTTTCGTTTTCCCGGGGCTTCAAAGCGACTTTTTCGGACCTTTTTTTTTCCTCGCTTTTTTCCCCCATATGTATTTTCAAATTTTTTTAAATTTTTGGGAAATTTTTTGGGGGGATCTCAATTGGGGAACATTCCCCCTTAAAATTAATTTTTCTTTTCGTTCCCTTGGCCTATTGCCCATTTTAAAGCAGCATACTTATATTATTAAAAATTTTTGTTAAAATGCCGAAAATCGTTAAAAATTATAAAAAGGGGTTTATTTGTTTAAAAAAATTAAAAAAATTTAGTACCATTTTTTTTTTAAAATTAAAATGGCGTAAAAAAAATTTTTTTACCTTCTTTAATTTTTTAAAATTTTTTTTTTTTTTTTTAAAATTTTCCTTCTTGGATGGTTGTTTACTTTTATTGGTAATAGGGGGAATCAGCTTGAAATTTTTTTTGGAAAATTTAACTCATTTGGGGAAAATTTTGGCCCGGGGGGGGGTTTTTAAAATTCAAAATTTAAAACTGTACCCTTTTTTCCAAAAGCTGATCATCTTCTTCATTGGAAAATTTTTTTTAAAATTTTTTGATAAAAAATTTCCCCTTTGATTTTTTTTTGCTTCATCTTTTTTGGGGATGTTTTTTTTTTAATTGGATTTACCCCTTTCTCGAATTTTTTTATACTGATTTTTTTGAAGAAAAAGCTCCCCCTTCATATTTAAAACATACAAATTGTGATTTTTTATGTTGGGATTTCTTCTGTCTTTTATTTTTTTGTTCAGAATAGAGCCCCTCACTACTATTAAAATGAGCGAAAAATTTTGCTTTTTTCCCCCCCTTTTTTTTTATGGCTTCAGTTAAAATCATAAAAAAATGTAAAAAGACAAAAAAATTTAAAAAAAAATATAAAAAAAGAATTAAATTTTTTTAAAACAAATTTTCCCCTTTTTAAAATTTTCATTTTTTTATATATCAACACATTCTTATAAAAAAATTTTTATTTTTAAATTATTTCTTTTTTAAAATTAATTTTTTTATAACTTTTTTTATTTACTTGTTTATTTAAAATATAATATTAAATAAACAGCTTTATAGAAAAGTACTATAAAATGAAAATATAAAAAATCAATACCTCCCTTTCCCAAACTTTAAATTTACAGAGCCAAAACATCGGGGGGTGAGTATTTTTTTTCAAATTTTTCTTTAGAAAGGGAAAAAAGGGTATAGTTTGGGGGGAAAGTATTTTTTTAAACAAATGAAATCCAAAAAGGGGAAAAATTTTTACAACTTTTTTTTTTTCCCTCTTAAATTTTAACTTGGAAATTTTGCATTTTGAAAAACAAGATTTTTACTTTTATTTTTGATAATTTTTTTTTGCTTTTTTTTTTTTTTAAAAAAAATTGGGCTTTTATTAAAATTCAAGATTCACCCTTTAACAAATTCTAACAGAAAAATTCCCCAAAAAACTTTTTTTAAAATTTGGGGATAATGAAATTTTATGTATAAACACCCCAACCCCATATATATAAAATATAATTATAATATATTATAATTTTCTGTTGTATATTATATTATATAATGTGTTTTTAAATAATTTTTATATATAATATTTTTTATTATACATTAAAAAAAATTTTAAAATAAAAAAAGAGACATAAATATTTTTAAAATTAAATTTATACAGTAAGGGGGAAAAAAAGAGGTTCCAATTTGTGAAAATTTTTTTTTAAAAAAAATCATTTAGCTTCTATTTCTTTTTAATTTAAAATTTTTTTAAAATTTGGGGTTTTCCAATTTATACTTTTCTATATTTTTAAATTTTTAAAGTTCAAAGGGAAAATAACAAAAAAAAATTGCAATATTTTAAAATTGCTTAAAAAATTTTAAATCGAAGGGGTGTATTTTTTTTTGTTTTTTTAAAGAAAATTTATAAAATTTTTTGCACAATTTTCCCCTTTTTTTTAAACAACGCATCCGATCACTTTGGGGATAATGAAAAAAGGGTGTTTTTTATGAATAATTATCTCTTTATACTGCCAAAAATTTTCTGTGTCAAAATAAGTGGTCCCCCTTCTTTTTTAATTTTAAAACCCCAAAATTAGAAAAAAATTTTAAAAGGGGGGGAAGCTTTTTCAGAAATTCGCGTGATAACTGTAAAAAAAAGGTTTTTTTTTCCCCCCCCGAAAAAAAATCTTTTTTTTCCCCCAATTAATTTTTAAAAAGGCAAAATCCAAAATCACTGGGGCTTTTAAAAATTTTTCTAACATCATTTTTTAAATAAATCAAATTATGGATTTGTAAATTTTTAAATTTGGCCCGAAAACTCCCTAAAATTCTAAAACAAATTCTATTGTAAAGCTTGTAAAAAATTAAAAAAAATTAAAAATTTGAAAAATTTGGGGATGTAAAGGGGAAAATGCGGCTGAAAGGGGGAAAAAATTAAAAAAGTTCTATTTTCCTTTTTTAAAAAATTTTCCCTTTAAAAAAAAAATCCGTGTACAAAAAAAATAAAAGTAATTCTTTTGCCTTCCCATTTTTAAAACCCCTTTATTTTTTTTTTTTAAAATTTTTTTTGGTGTTTTTTTCAAAATCTGTAAAAATTTTTTTTGTGTAAAAATGTTTTTTTTTTTGGGGGGTAAAAATAAAATTTTTTTTTTGCACTAATTTCCCCAAAAAATTTCCCTTTTTTTTTCCCCTTTTTTTTTGAAAAGCTTTTTCTCAAAACCCCAAATAGAGTAAATGCGGGGGTCCATTAAAAAAAAATTTTTCCCCAAAAAAAAAATTAATTTTTTTTCCGCTAAAAGGAAAATTCCCAAAATTTGGGGTTTTTTTATTTTGGGGTTTGTGGCAAAATTCTGATTTTGTTTTTTTTTTTTAAAAAAAACCCCTTTTTTAAAAATTTTGCCCAAAAAAGGATTACCTTTTTGAATAAAAAAACCCTTTTTGAAAAACCTTTTAAAACCCCCTTATTTTTCCTTTTAAAAAAAAAATTTAAAAAAAAAAAACGCTCAAAAGGAAAAGGGGGCACCCCCAAATAAAGCCTAAAAATTTAACAAAAAATTGTTTTTCTTTTAACCTTTTTTAAAAAACCAAAAATAAAAAAAGTTTTTTCATATCTTTAATAAAATCTTTTAAAAAATTTTTGTGACTCGGGGGTTTTAGTTTTTCCCCCCCAATATAAAAACCCCGTAAAAGGATAAGTTTAAAAATAAAACTGATTTGATCTAATTTTTTGGGGAAGTTTTTTGGCCCCAAAAATTAATTTTAGGGGAAAATTTTGTTAAAAAGGAAAAAACCCTAAAATTTTTACAAAAAAATTTAAAATTTTTTTAGGGGATTTTAATAAGGGTTCTTTAAAAAAAAATTTTTTTAATTAAAAGGCAATGCAAAAAACCAAAAAAATTTTTTTTCCCAAAAAAAAAAAACAAAAACAAAAAAAAAGGAACAAAAACCCTTCCCCCTTTTTTGGGGTTTTAATTTTAAATTTTTTAGAAAATCTGAATGCAAAAAAATTATGTTTTTTTTTTAAAAGAAAAGGGGGAATTTTTAACCCCGGGAGAGTTTTGGGGTTTCCCCAAAAGGCCCCCCCCTGGGAAAAATTTCTTGTTAAAAAAATCAGTTTTAAAAACTTTTTTTAAAATTTAATTAACCCAAAAAAAAAAATTTAAAAATTATTGTGAATAGAAATTCTGAAAAAATTTTTTGTCTTTTTAAATTTTTTTTTTTTTTCCAAAAAAAATCTTTAAAATTTAAAAAATTTCAAAAAAAACAAAAAAAAAAACCGGGGCATTTTAATTATTTTTTAAAATTTTTTTAAAATTTTTAAAACTTCTTTTTAAAAGAATCAAAAAAAATTCATAATTTTTAAAAAATTTCGGGAAAAACTAAAAAAAAAGGGGAATTAAAAAAGATTTTTTTAAAAATTCTGAATTGCCAAAACTTCAATACTATTTGTTTAAAATTTTTTCCCCCCTTTTAAAAATTTTTTTCCCCAAAATGCTTTTTTTAAATTTTTCCAAATTTTT
This sequence comes from Nylanderia fulva, assembly GCF_048542155.1. NCBI lineage: Eukaryota > Metazoa > Arthropoda > Insecta > Hymenoptera > Formicidae > Nylanderia > Nylanderia fulva. Next base: position 11,253 of record NW_028191118.1, read on the forward strand.
TTTTTTCCTTTAGGTTTAAAAAGGGGGTTTTTTTTTTGAAGACAGTGCAAAATTAAATTCCCCGTATTCGGGTTTAAAAAAATATTTAAAAATTTTTTATATTTTTATATTTTTTTTTAAACTATATTTCTAAAAATTAAAATTTTTTTTTTTTAATATACTTTTTTATATATCTTATAAATCTTGTATTATGAAAAGGAAAAGGAAAATAAAAATAAATCAAAAAAAATTTTTTTGGGGAAAAGGGGGAAAAAAATCAAAAACAGAAAATTAATTTTTGCAAAGGGGGTTTAAAAAAAGAGCTATTGATGTATAGGGGAAAAGGGAGAAAAATAAAAATCCTATCCCCAAGGGTAAAAAAGTTTAAAAAAAAATTTTTTTTCCTTTGGGGTGTAAATAATTTTTTTCTACTTTCCCCCTCCAAATGTAAAATTTGATTTTAAAAAAACCAAATGCCTTTTTCGTAATTATATTTTTTTTTCCTTGGGGAAAAAAAAAAGGGGGTGAGTTTTTTCTGAAAATAAAAACCTTGAAAATTTTCTAGTTAAAAAAAATTTTTAAAAATCTAAAGAAATTCTTTAAAAAAATTACATGTGCTATTTTTTAAAAAAACAAAAACCTTTGTTCTTCGTGCCCCTGTTTCTTTTCTTTTTTTTTTTTTTCTTAAAAAAAAATTTCAAGACTGCTGTTCTAACAAATTTGGGAAAAAAAAAAAGCTTTGCTAGCATAAAAATTTTTTAATTGAAAAAAAAAAATTTTAAGATAAAAAGTCCCCAAATACTTTTTCTTCTTTTTTAAAGGGGACATGAACAACACCGGGGGAAAACGGGTTTAAAAATAACTTATGGGGGGATGAACACATTGCCAAAAAAATTTTTTTAATTTTTAAAAAGTTGTCCCTACATTTTTTTTTTTAAAATGGGGAAAAGTCCCAAAAGAAATTTTTTAAAAACTTTTGGGTGTCCCCATTTTAAAAAAAAAATACTCCCCTTTTGTTGTTTTTTCAGCACGGGGTTCTTTTTTCTTCTTTTTATTTTTGAAAAAAAGAAAAATTCCCCCCGTTTTTAAAAATCTCTCCTCCAATTTTAAATTCACAAAAATGGCAATATTTATTAAAAAAATTATTTAAAATTTAAAAAAAAAAAAAATTTCCCCTGCCCCTTTTTTTTCACCCTTTTTTAAGTAATCTAGAACAATTATATACATATAAATAAAAATTTAATGCGTTTTAACATACAAAAATTTTAAATTTAAAAAAAAATTAAAATGTTTAGGGGACCAGATTAATACAATAAAAAAAAATTTTTTAAAAAAAAAACCCAAAAACCCCCGAAAAAATTTAAAACCTTTTTTGGGTTAAAAAAATTTAAACTGACAGAAGTGGGGACAAAAAAAAAGGGGTTTGGGTTGGGGCTGTTAGCAAAAAAATTTAGTCCAAAAGGGGGTTGAAAAAATAAAAAACCCCGATTTTTTTTTCCCCTTTCGAAAAATTTTTTTAAAAAAAGCAATAAAAAAGTCAAATAAAAAATAAATAAATAAAAAATAAATAAAAATGTCCCCTAGGGGCAAAAAAAAAAATTTTAAATAGCTCAAAAAAAGCAATCATAAATCCCACTAAATTCCCCCGTATTTTTTTAAAAATTAAAATGCTTTTTTTTTTTGGGGTTTTTTAAAAAAGAACATTTCTGCTATTTCTCTTTTTTTCCCCTCTTGTTTTTTTTGATGCAGAATCCCCCAGAGAATCCCAACGGAACCATGATCGTTGGGAAGTCCCCTTCAAAAAAACAAAAGGTGTGGGGGGGCGTTTTTTTTTGATGTTATTTTTAGTTCCTTAATAAAATGTTTTTTAAAAATCGCTTTGTTTTTTCCCAAAATATGTAGGGTCACAGTTGCCGGGGTTCGATCTTTATAACGACATCGGTTTTTTTTAAAATTTCAATACTTCTTTTTTTTTTCCTTTTTTTTTAATCAAATGTTTTTTTTAATTTTTTTGGGGAAGGTTTTAAAAAAAAAAAAAACCGATTCCCTTTTTTTTTTATGCAACGAGTAAATTTTTCGCCCCCAAACCCCCCAATAAAGGGGAAAACTAAAGCAAAATTTGGGGGATCAAATTATCCCCCTTAACGCACCAAAATTAAAAAGGCCCAAAAATTTTAACGCCCTAAGTCCCTGTTTTTAAAAATTTTTTTTTTTGACTTTCGGGAAATTTTTTTCAAAATTTTTTTGACTAAGATTTGTTTTTTTCCTCTGAAACATAGGGGGGCCCCCGAAAAATTAAAAAAAATTGTTTCCAAATTAAAAAGTAAACCTTAGTCGATGTGAAACTATTAAAATCTAAAAACCCCACTTTAATTTTCGGAAAAATTGAAAAAGTCACCCCAACCCCAACTGAAAAAACAAAGGGTCAAAACCAATTACGCAAAATTGATTCCAAATCGCCCCAAAAAACCTACCCCAAAAAAATTGGGGCCCCAAGGGAGACCCCTGGGAAAACCGGGGAAAAAATCTCGAAAATTTTCCCCTCAAAAACAAAAAAGCCCCAAACGAAAAACCTTCAATAGCAAGTAAAACTGGCCATGTTAAAGAAGAAAATTTTTGGTTAAACCCAACGTTTTTCAAAATTTTTTTTTTTTAAAAATTCCCACGGTGTGTTAGTAAAAAGCGAAGTCACATCCAACGAAATCATGACATGATCGTCATCAATGTTTTTATCCTTAATAATTCCAACAAAGGACCAACTATCCTTAATGTGAGATCGAGGTTTATTGACTGCATTTTGCAAAATCTCACTTAAATAAGATGCAATGTAATAAACCGGACTTCCTAACGTTGAAATTATGATACGAAGAGGGTAACCTACTTTATGGATCTTAGGTAAACCATAAGCACGAGGCAAATTGCCATTAGTACATCTCAATTGTTTGTAAACCGAATCATCTATGAGTCCATTATCCAACCAAGATTTTAATAAGGTCGTGATCTTTGCGTTGAGAGCGTTTAATGGATTTTTATTAAGTGATTTATAGTTATTTCTTGACTATTTATAGTTATTTTTTTATAGTTATTTCTTGAAGCTATTTAATATATTATATTGTCATATGTTACATATTTATTTATTTATTTATTTATTTATTTGACTTTGTATTGACGTTTTAAAAAATTGCGAAAGACACAGTACTCTGGTTTTCTATTTTCTCAACGCGTTAGTGACTAAGTTTTCTGCTAACAGTCAACATCTATTTTTTCGTGCTCACTTCTGTCAGTTATACATTGTTCAACAAAACAATGGTTAATTTTGTCGGGGGTTTGCTGTAAATTTGATTTATTGTATTAATCTGGTACGTAAACATATATATTTTTGTAAATTTATAATTATTTGTATGATTAAGCGCATTAAGAGTATATTTATATGTATATAATTGTTCATAGATTACTTGAAAAGGGCTGCAATGACAGCCGAAACGTTGTAATTTAACTAATTTTTTAAATAAATTATTGCCAGTCTGGTCGACTTTAAAATTGGAGGAGAGATTTTCATATTTATTACTGGCGACTGTTAAGGATTATCATTTATTTTATTACACCAAGACCTTACTATGGTGGTTATACAAAGAGGCTATTTTAATTATATGGCGGAGAAATTTAGTACGCAAATGTCCTTGATGCTTAAATCGTGGATCAAGACTAAGAAGAACATTTGCAAAACATACCAACAGCTGATCTTTTTACTACGTTGCAGACGGATGGATATTTCACCTCCGCATATTAACAACGGTATAGCAATTAAATCAAATGTTTTCCAGAGCAGAAATGTCACACGTAAATGGCTATATTTCCAGCATCGTAACAAAATCGTGTTATTAAACTTAGAGATAGAAGATATCAACTGCAAATTGCGTGTCTTGCGTGCCAATTTGAATCAGATAGAGAAACGATTGTATAATAATTTACCGTATGATTTTGTCCTCGGATTTGTGGATTATAATAAGCATATTCTCTACAAATATAATAATAAAGAAAAGTGGCGTTTAAGAAAGAAATTCGATTACATTTGTCGGAAGTATTATGGGGTTCGAAATCCATTGACAAAAATAGATTACAGCAAATGGATTGTTAACATTAGTAATTATCGCGTTCCGGATTCAGTTATGAATTTTTTGAGTTTGGGCGACAAGTTTGGCGTGCCCATTTTTAGAAATAATAAAAATGATAGGAAAATCTCGGTTTTGGAAAACATAAAAAACATAGAAGCAAATTATAGAAAGTTTCCTAAGGATAACATCGACAATGTGAGATTTTCAGTAGCGAGCTCAGTACACAAATTTTTAAGTAAACAAAAGCATGTGAGTCATATTGATAGTTACATTTTGAATAGATATGCTTATAGTTCAAAATTTTTGAAATCAAATAGTAACATTTTCGTAACAAAAGCAGATAAGGGCCAGGTCACAGTATTGATGAATCGGACTGACTATGTGGGTAAAATGAATTGTTTACTGAAAGATGTTTCCACCTATAAATCACTTAATAAAAATCCATTAAACGCTCTCAACGCAAAGATCACGACCTTATTAAAATCTTGGTTGGATAATGGACTCATAGATGATTCGGTTTACAAACAATTGAGATGTACTAATGGCAATTTGCCTCGTGCTTATGGTTTACCTAAGATCCATAAAGTAGGTTACCCTCTTCGTATCATAATTTCAACGTTAGGAAGTCCGGTTTATTACATTGCATCTTATTTAAGTGAGATTTTGCAAAATGCAGTCAATAAACCTCGATCTCACATTAAGGATAGTTGGTCCTTTGTTGAAATTATTAAGGATAAAAACATTGATGACGATCATGTCATGATTTCGTTGGATGTGACTTCGCTTTTTACTAACACACCGTGGGAATTAATAAAAGCAGCAATAGAAAATCGTTGGGATGATATCTCACAATTTACTTCATTTAACATGGCACAGTTTTTACATGCTATTGACACGGTTATGCGCTCGACTAGTTTTGTTTTTGATGGAAAATTTTACGAGCAGGTTTACGGTTCGCCTATGGGGTCTCCTTTGTCTCCAATTTTGTCTGATATGGTTATGGACGATTTGGAATCATATTGTTTGCGTCAATTGGATTTTGAGCCCTATTGTTATTTCAGATATGTTGATGACATTTTTTCAATTATTCCGAAATGTAAAGTGGAGGATATGCTTACGATTTTTAATAGCTTTCACACTCGACTAAGGTTTACGTTTGAATTGGAGAACAATTGTTCCTTAAGTTTTTTAGACACAAACGTTATACGAGTTAATGGCAAATTGACGACTGACTGGTTCCGTAAGCCTACGTTTTCAGGCCGTTATATAAATTTTCTTTCGAACCATCCGATGCGTTATAAAATTAGTGTGATCACAAGCCTCGTGGACAGGGCTATTTTACTCGCGGACCCTATGTTTCACGAGAAAAACATCATCTTAGTCAAACGAATTCTTCGTAACAATTGTTACCCGTCAACAGTCATAAACAAAATTATTAACAGGAGACTTAGGGCGATTAAATTTGGCGGTAATTTTGGTGCGTCTAATCGAGATAAATTTGATACACGAAATGCTATAGCGTTGCCGTATATTAGAGGTTTGAGCGAAAATATTACTCGTTGCATAAACAAAAATGGAATCGGTGTATTATATACCGTTCCTAAAAAATTAGACACATTGATAAAAAGAGGAAAAGATAGTATTGACAACTTAAAAAGAACCGATGTCGTTTATAAGATCGAATGCGCGAACTGTGACTCTACATATATTGGACAAACAAAGCGACATTTAGAAACACGTATTAAGGAACATAAAAATAACATCAAAAAAGACACGACATCACACTCAGTTGTTAGTTTGCATCGGACTTGCAACGATCATGAGTTCCGTTGGGATTCTCCTGTGATTCTGCATCAAGAAAAACAAACAAGAAAAAGAGAAATAGCAGAAATGTTCTATATAAAAAACCAAAGAAAGAGCATTAATTTACAAAAAGATACGGAGAATTTCAGTGGGATTTATGATCGCGTTCTTGAAGCTATTTAATATATTATATTGTCATATGTTACATATTTATTTATTTATTTATTTATTTATTTGACTTTGTATTGACGTTTTAAAAAATTGCGAAAGACACAGTACTCTGGTTTTCTATTTTCTCAACGCGTTAGTGACTAAGTTTTCTGCTAACAGTCAACATCTATTTTTTCGTGCTCACTTCTGTCAGTTATACATTGTTCAACAAAACAATGGTTAATTTTGTCGGGGGTTTGCTGTAAATTTGATTTATTGTATTAATCTGGTACGTAAACATATATATTTTTGTAAATTTATAATTATTTGTATGATTAAGCGCATTAAGAGTATATTTATATGTATATAATTGTTCATAGATTACTTGAAAAGGGCTGCAATGACAGCCGAAACGTTGTAATTTAACTAATTTTTTAAATAAATTATTGCCAGTCTGGTCGACTTTAAAATTGGAGGAGAGATTTTCATATTTATTACTGGCGACTGTTAAGGATTATCATTTATATTCAAGAATGTTCATACACTAGTTGAACAAATAAATGCTTTGCCAGCATACAAATTTTAATCCAAACAAAAAATGTAACGATAATAATGTGCACAATACGTCTACTTTTGTTTAAGAACAGCGATGAATACACCACGTTGCACTGGTATCAGGTTAAGCAACTTATGGCGGCACGAAGCACGAGGTGTTTTCAACTTTGGGCCGCGCCGGCACTCAAGAATACGTGTGATCGCGTACATGTGCTGCGCAGAACGTTTTGCGCAGCACATGTACGCGATCACACGTATGTGTGAGTGCCGGCAGCGGCCTAAAGTTGGAAACACAGCCGGCACGAGGCACAAATCTCTCTCTTTCTCTTTCTCTCCTCTCTCTCTCTCTCTCTCTCTCTTTCTTTCTAGCGCCCTCACTCGCTCTGCAAAACCGTCTAGTATTACTCGAACATGGTCTCTTACTTTTATGTCCGATTCATATTAACAAGCCGAATCTCGAATCGAATAGCGAATCTTTTGATGTTTTGCCGAAATTCGAAACATTTCGATGTCTAACAAATTAAATCGAGCGTTGACAATGACTTGGCCATTGACTGCTGACGGGCCATGTATAATGTACAACTTGTTTAAGCGTGTAATTTGTAATTTGCATACGTAGATAAAAAACCTTTAAATTTACTGCCAAAATCATTACACGTCAGATCGATTTACTGATTTTATAAAAAGCATAGATTTTCCAAAAATTATATGATCTATTTAAAAGAAAAAATATCACACAGTATATTATATAAAAAATTATAAGATAAAAAAAATTTAAATATAATAAACATATAATATTAAAATTTACTAATGAATTTAACATGTTTCATGAACATTTACTTATAATAATCTAATAATATTAATATACCTCGCAAGATATATATACATATCACATGAGTACTGCAATATTGATAGCATATTTGGACTTACTCATATTATAGTATTATCATATAAATACTGCAATGTTAGCAGCATATTTAGATTAACTTATCAAACAATATTGATATTATCATAAATTTGTAGTATTGGCAGTATATTTGGATTTACTTATCAACCAATATTGATACCATCATAAATTTGTAACATTGGCAGCATATTTGGATTTACTTATCAACCAATATGGATATTATCATGAATTTATAATATTGGCAGTATATTTGGATTTACTTATCAACCAATATTGGTACCATTATGGGCACTGCAATATTGGCAGCATATTTAAATTTATTTATCAATCAATATTGGTACCATCACGGGCACTACAATATTGGCAGCATATTTGAATTTATTTATCAACCAATATTAGAATCATCATAGATATTGTAGTATTGGCAGCATATTGAATTTAATTATTAACCAATATTGGTGTCATCATGGGCATTGCAATATTGGCAGTGCGATTACATTTATTTTACAACCAATATTAGTTGTGCATTGGGAAATATTGGCCAAGTTATTACCAATATTGGCCAATATGACTAATGTTTAGCCAATGTACTGCCAATGTATTGTGCTACTAGGGTGGTTGCTTAAGACAGCAGGACGGTGGCCATGGAAGTCGGAATCCGCTAAGGAGTGTGTAACAACTCACCTGCCGAAGCAACTAGCCCTGAAAATGGATGGCGCTGAAGCGTCGAGCCTATACTCTGCCGTCAGCGGCAAGTGGGGCGGCAACCGGGAGCGGGCGTTAGTCTTCTCTCGCGTCGTCACGAAGCCCTGACGAGTAGGAGGGTCGTGACGGTGAGCGCAGAAGGGTCTGGGCGCGAGCCTGCCTGGAGCCGCCGTCGGTGCAGATCTTGGTGATAGTAGCAAATACTCCAGCGAGGCCCTGGAGGACTGACGTGGAGAAGGGTTTCGTGTGAACAGCCGTTGCACACGAGTCAGTCGATCCTAAGCCCTAGGAGAAATCCTATGTCAATGACGGCGTACAATATACTCGAGTGTCGAGAAATAATAATAAATATTATACGAAAGACACACGCCCGTCGGGCGAAAGGGAATCCGGTTCCTATTCCGGAACCCGGCAGCGGAACCGCATACAATTCGGGCCCTCGTAAGAGTGTTCGTCGGGGTAACCCAAAATGACCTGGAGACGCCGTCGGGAGATCCGGGAAGAGTTTTCTTTTCTGTATAAGCGTTCGAGTTCCCTGGAAACCTCTAGCAGGGAGATAGGGTTTGGAACGCGAAGAGCACCGCAGTTGCGGCGGTGTCCGGATCTTCCCCTCGGACCTTGAAAATCCAGGAGAGGGCCACGTGGAGGTGTCGCGCCGGTTCGTACCCATATCCGCAGCAGGTCTCCAAGGTAAAGAGCCTCTAGTCGATAGAATAATGTAGGTAAAGGAAGTCGGCAAATTGGATCCGTAACTTCGGAATAAGGATTGGCTCTGAGGAGCGGGGCGTGTCGGGCTTGGTCGGGAAGCGGGTCTGGCTGATGTGCCGGGCCTGGGCGAGGTGAACGGTCGGCGTTCTCGCGCCGGTCCCGGGATCCGAGCTCGGTCCCGTGCCTTGGCCTCCCGCGGATCTTCCTTGCTGCGAGGCTTCCGTGGCGGCGCGAGCCGTCGTGGTCGTCCTCTTCGGCCGCCATTCAACGCTCAGCTCAGAACTGGCACGGACTAGGGGAATCCGACTGTCTAATTAAAACAAAGCATTGCGATGGCCCTCGCGGGTGTTGACGCAATGTGATTTCTGCCCAGTGCTCTGAATGTCAACGTGAAGAAATTCAAGCAAGCGCGGGTAATTAAATTTCATGTGTACGCATTTCCTTAAGCATTTGGGAAGCCCTCTGGGCGATCCCAGCCCATCCATTGCACGGTTGGACGTAAATATGATTCGGCCTGCGTGGATCGGTGCCTTACTACCTGGGGCGTCACACACAGGTACAATAAAGAGAGTAGGAATGGTGGATCGCGTCCATGTGACGCAAAACCTAACCTATTCCATAGTCAATTGTGTTGCGTGGTGAAACCGCGCCCCTACGTCTGAAGGATCTGCTTGTCCTGGCGTACGTAATACGCAGTGTATGTGCGCTGTAAGGGGGAAATCCCAGGTGTGGATCCCGATTCTAGCGGAAGGGGAGTAACCGCGATGTAGCCGCCCGGCACCGCTGGGGGCGCTTACTGGGGGGGCTAACCGCCCCCCCAGACCCCCCGGTGCGGTCGTAACCATGACTCTCTTAAGGTAGCCAAATGCCTCGTCATCTAATTAGTGACGCGCATGAATGGATTAACGAGATTCCCACTGTCCCTATCTACTGTAGGCGTTTCCAAACAATGGCGCTCGTCTTAATGTTAAGGTGTTAGGTACCGTGCCGAGGGCATGAATGGTCGCGTAGACGATAAATCGCGGCCGCTAACGGTCCGCCCAGGATATCTGCCGCCCTCCCGGTGTATTTAGGCTTGGTGGCGTAGTGGTGGCTCTGCGTCGCTTGACCCCCTTTCCACCGTACTCGTGGGAACATAGATGGAATTAGTAAAATCTTTGGTTAGGAGAAGTGCCCGCCTGGTAAAACGCTTCCTGCCGGGTGGGGCAGCAGCCCAGGAAGCGCTTAGTGGTAGCGGCCTTTGTGCCGTCCGAGTTGTGCTAGCCAGATGCGACGCGACCGTGAGAGAGCCCACGCCGAGGTCCGAAGGTCGGCTGGGACCGAGCGCTGAAGCAAAGAAAAATCGCGAAAACAGAGTTAGGATTAGTACCGCGATTAGCCCCGCGAATAGCTCCGCGACTTGCGCCACCGTAAATGACGACGAAATTAGCTCCGCGAACTCCCCAAAACCCCAACCCCACACCCAAAATAAATCGGATCGAGCCGGGCCGCAACAAAACGCGGCAAGCTCCCCTTTTACTCCTACTTCGTCTGGAAATTTCTCACTGGCGACCACGGGAGTGAGAATCCTGCAGCTGAACATGAGACGTTCGGCTAAAGTCACGGGAGAGGTGCGTCAGCTCGTCGTCAAAAAGCGACTTGACATCTTGTTATTGCAGGAACCATGTGTCAGGAAGCGGGACACGGGTCACACCTTCGTTGGGCTAGGATTGGGAATGAGAGTGGCCGCCGTACGCTCGCAACGCCCGTGGGCGGCGGTGGCAGCCTGCAACTCTCAATTTCAGCTACTGTTTATCTCGCAGCTCAGCACAGCCCACTGCGTCTGCGCAGAAGTGCAAGCACCTGGCTTCTCCTTCTATGTGGCTTCGTGCTACTTTCAGTACTGCGAAGAAATAGAGAAGCACCTCAGGCACCTCGAAATGGTGTTTCATTCGCTGAGGGGGAAGAGATTGATAGTTGCGATAGATGCCAATGCTCGATCGCCGCTGTGGGGTCCCCAGAAGGCGGACGAAAGAGGTGCGAAAGTCGAAGACCTCATCCGGGCATCTGGTATAGAGGTGGTCAACGATGCTGGCCAGAAACCCACCTTTTGGACGGCAAGAGGTTCATCATATATCGATGTGACCTTGGCGTCGCCCTCCATGACCCGATTCATCAGGGAATGGAAGGTACGGGACAATTGGACAACCAGCGACCACAACTCCATCGACATCAGGCTCAGAGTGCCGAAGGGGCGGGACGCCGGGGGTGCCGCGAACATGAGGTTCGACACCCGTCGGGCCGACTGGGAACGGTTTTCCGGGACTCTCGCTGATCTTTCAGGGTC
>NW_028191118.1:27500-33823 GCF_048542155.1 Nylanderia fulva
TGCGTGCCGCCGGAGGTGTCGCCCGCCAACGAAAGCAACACGCCGCGAACGGACTTGGAAGAATTTGTCGCTCGCCCGGCGAAAGCAACACGCCGCGAACGTACTTGGATGAATTTCTCGCTCGCCCGGCGAAAGCAACACGCCGCGAACGAACTTGGAAGAATTTCTCGCTCGCCCGGCGAAAGCAACACGCCGCGAGCGAACTTGGAAGAATTTGTCGCTCGCCCGGCGAAAGCAACACGCCGCGAACGGACTTGGATGAATTTCTCGCTCGCCCGGCGAAAGCAACACGCCGCGAACGGATTTGGAAGAATTTCTCGCTCGCCCGGCGAAAGCAACACGCCGCGAACGGACTTAGAAGAATTTGTCGCTCGCCCGGCGAAAGCAACACGCCGCGAACGGACTTGGATGAATTTCTCGCTCGCCCGGCGAAAGCAACACGCCGCGAACGGACTTAGGAAGAATTTCTCGCTCGCCCGGCTGAAAGCAACACGCCGCGAGCGAACTTGGAAGAATTTCTCGCTCGCCCGGCGAAAGCAACACGCCGCGAACGGACTTGGATGAATTTTTCGCTCGCCCGGCGAAAGCAACACGCCGCGAACGGACTTGGAAGAATTTCTCGCTCGCCCGGCGAAAGCAACACGCCGCGAACAGACTTGGATGAATTTCTCGCTCGCCCGGCGAAAGCAACACGCCGCGAACGGATTTGGAAGAATTTGTCGCTCGCCCGGCGAAAGCAACACGCAGCGAGCGAACTTGGAAAAAGCGGCTTGTGCGGCCGGAGGTGTCGCCCGCCAACGAAAGCAACACGCCGCGATCGGACTTGTGGTACGGGCGGCGCGTGCCGCCGGAGGTGTCGCCCGCCAACGAAAGCAACACGCCGCGAAAGGACTTGGATGAATTTCTTGCTTGCCCGGCGAAAGCAACACGCCGCGAACGGACTTGGATGAATTTCTCGCTCGCCCGGCGAAAGCAACACGCCGCGAACGGACTTGGATGAATTTCTCGCTCGCCCGGCGAAAGCAACACGCCGCGAGCGAACTTGGAAAAAGCGGCTTGTGCGGCCGGAGGTGTCGCCCGCCAACGAAAGCAACACGCCGCGATCGGACTTGTGGTACGAACGGCGCGTGCCGCCGGAGGTGTCGCCCGCCAACGAAAGCAACACGCCGCGAAAGGACTTGGATGAATTTCTCGCTTGCCCGGCGAAAGCAACACGCCGCGAACGGACTTGGAAGAATTTCTCGCTCGCCCGGCGAAAGCAACACGCTGCGAACGAACTTGGAAGAATTTGTCGTTCGCCCGGCGAAAGCAACACGCCCCGAACGGACTTGGATGAATTTCTCGCTCGCCCGGCGAAAGCAACACGCCGCGAACGGACTTGGAAGAATTTCTCGCTCGCCCGGCGAAAGCTACACGCCGCGAGCGAACTTGGAAGAATTTGTCGCTCGCCCGGCGAAAGCAACACGCCGCGAACGGACTTGGATGAATTTCTCGCTCGCCCGGCGAAAGCAACACGCCGCGAACGGACTTGGAAGAATTTCTCGCTCGCCCGGCGAAAGCAACACGCCGCGAACGGACTTGGAAGAATTTCTCGCTCGCCCGGCGAAAGCAACACGCCGCGAACGGACTTGGATGAATTTCTCGCTCGCCCGGCGAAAGCAACACGCCGCGAACGGACTTGGAAGAATTTGTCGCTCGCCCGGCGAAAGCAACACGCCGCGAGCGAACTTGGAAAAAGCGGCTTGTGCGGCCGGAGGTGTCGCCCGCCAACGAAAGCAACACGCCGCGATCGTACTTGGGTTACGGGCGGCGCGTGCCGCCGGAGGTGTCGCCCGCTAATCAAGGCAACACGCCGCTATCGGGCCTGGAAAAATTTCTCGCTCGCCGGCGAGAGCAACGCGCCGCGAGCGAACTTGCGCCTGTTCCCGAGTTCTCGCTTGTACCGCTAACGAGCGAGCTAAATGAGATTAATTAAATGAGGACGCATCGGAAAGTTTATTCGTGCAAACACTCCGGCTTCGCTTATCGGCATCCTGCCTGCATTCGTCCACGTATCGGTCGTAGAATCTCGAAGATTGTGCATCCGACGAGTGGTAACCGGGAATTAGCAGATATCGTAATAATCGTGTCGCGCGGTCGTGCGGAGCGTCGAAAAGTACGAAACCTTTGTCCGAAACGTATTTCCGTATCGTAGCATTATCTCCTCGTAGCGGCGCTACTCGCCGTCAAGTGCCCCGGAGGTACCGCCGGCGGGCGACGGACTTGGTGAAATCATTCGGTCGTCCGGAGGTGTCGCCCGTCCCGGAGGTGCCGTCCGTCCCCTAAGTTGACGCCGGCCGTTATGTGGTGCCGCACGTATAATCACGCCCGTAACGAGCCGTCTCGGTTGCCGCGCGCGTGATTTCGCATCGGGCGAGTGTTCCGTACCGTAATCGCGGTCACCGCAGCTTGCGTGTTGCGTATCATCCGTAATAATTCGAAATATATGTCTCCGACACGTGGGTTTGAGAGACACGTTTCGAGTTAGTAATCGGACAGCGCCCTCATGTCGAGCGAGCGCCGAATAGTAAGTAACTTTCGTCCGAAACGTTTTTACGTAGCTCTCCTCGTTGCGGCGCCGTAAATCGTCGTTAAGTGTTCCGGAGGTACCGCCGGCGGTCGTCTGACTTCGAGAGATCATTCGGTCGTCCGGAGGTGCCGCCCGTCCCGGAGGTGTCGCCGGTCGGCCGTGGTTCCCGGAGGTGTCGCCCGGTCCGGAGGTGTCGCCGGTCGGCCGTGGTTCCCGGAGGTGTCGCCCGGCCCGGAGGTGCCGCCGGTCGGCCGTGGTTCCCGGAGGTGTCGCCTGGCCCGGAGGTGCCGCCCGACCCGGAGGTGCCGCCCGGCCCGGAGGTGCCGCCCGGCCCGGAGGTACCGTCGGTGCTTATACCTTATTGTCCCGGCATTTCGTTTGTTTCCTTCTTAATTAATGCTAATTATCGTTGTTTGACATTCGCCATACGGCTATCGTGATAATATTTTATCGTACAATAGGACTTTTCGATCGTTCGCTCTCCGCGACAATGTCTCGATTGAACGCGCCTTTCGGCGCTCGCGCTCGCATACGGCCGTGCGTAGGACCGTGCGTCGCCGACCGCCTGGCCGGCCGGTTGGGTACTATAAGAGATACGTCGCGCTCGGCGCGTCGAACGAGTCGAGCGAGTCCGGACGAGTCGTAAACGTACTTTCTCGAGTCTCTCGCCACTCCGGCGTGTTTCGACCGCTCTCCGTACCGTCGCCGACCGCTTGGCCGGTCGGTTGGGTACTATAAGAGGTAGGAGAGATTAATATTGTACGTGTCGCGCTCTCGACGTTGACAAACGAAGAATCGCCCGAACGGGTCGAGAACGGATTTTGTCGAGTCGCGACTCTGACACGGAGAGAACATTTATATATAAAATGTTTGATTTTGGAAACCACGAATATATAAAATAATATACGATCGTCGCAGAACGCGCCGCCGCCAAGTCTTCTCATGCTTGGAGGTTGCGTGTCTCGCGAGAACGTACGTTCGACTCTCGCGTCGTCTCGTATTCCTCTTCGCCGGGGATTACGGTGCGGCTCTTCTCGTTCGTCGCCGAACGCGCGCAAAATTAACGCACACTTATTTATTACGAGCACAGCATTGCCACGAGTCGGTGTCGCAAGACCGAATGGCTCTTATGTGGCGCGCACGCCTCTAGTGTGTTGGCCGCGCGGTTCCCTCTCGTTTCGTACGCAGCAGCGGAATCGTCGCGCTTACCGAGCATCTACTCCACGGATACGAGTTTGCGGGAAGAGTTGCTTCTTCCCGCTCGCTTTGTACGCCGTAGCGAAATCTTATTGCTGGTCGTGTGCGGTTAAACGCGTACGAACCAGACAGAACAGTCCTCGACGTCTAAGCATCGCCATCGTCGATCTAGCGTCAGGGTGAATCGCGCGGTCTCTCGAGACCGCGCATCATAACATTTGGGAGAATAAGAACACGAGTATTTTGATCTTGTGGATTTTTGAACGGTAGAGGAGGAGGAAGAAGAGAGAGGCGGCGGCGTCGGGGGTTTACTCTCGCCTCCGTCGTTCTCTCGTACGCTTTACATAATAGCGTTAAACACAGCAGAGTGTCGCCGACCGGCTGAGCAAGACCGGCGGCAAATAAAATGGCACATACGAGCGTGTCGCGCGCGCGTCGGTGTTTCGGCATCGAACGCGCGCGCGCGCGAAAAAGAGCTAGCGACGAGTCTTCGGGCTCGCTCGCGAGTTACTCCCTTGCGAGTAACCGAACACGAAGCTCCCTGGTTGATCCTGCCAGTAGTCATATGCTTGTCTCAAAAATTAAGCCATGCATGTCTCAGTGCATGCCGAATTAAGGTGAAACCGCGAATGGCTCATTAAATCAGTTATGGTTCATTAGATTGTACCCACATTTACTTGGATAACTGTGGTAATTCTAGAGCTAATACATGCAAAACAGAGTCCCGACCAGTGATGGAAGGGACGCTTTTATTAGATCAAAACCAATCGGTGGCGGGCGGCTCGCCGTTCGTCCACCGTTTATTTTGGTGACTCTGAATAACTTTGTGCTGATCGCACGGTCCTAGCACCGGCGACGCATCTTTCAAATGTTTGCCTTATCAACTGTCGATGGTAGGTTCTGCGCCTACCATGGTTGTAACGGGTAACGGGGAATCAGGGTTCGATTCCGGAGAGGGAGCCTGAGAAACGGCTACCACATCCAAGGAAGGCAGCAGGCGCGCAAATTACCCACTCCCGGTACGGGAAGGTAGTGACGAAAAATAACGATACGGGACTTATCCGAGGCCCCGTAATCGGAATGAGTACACTTTAAATCCTTTAACGAGGATCCATTGGAGGGCAAGTCTGGTGCCAGCAGCCGCGGTAATTCCAGCTCCAATAGCGTATATTAAAGTTGTTGCGGTTAAAAAGCTCGTAGTTGAATCTGTGTCGCACACCGTCGGTTCACCGCTCGCGGTGCTTAACTGGCGTGCTTTGGGACGTCCTACCGGTGGGCTTAGCCTCGCGAGGGGCGGCCCAACTAATATCCCGTCGCGGTGCTCTTTACTGAGTGTCGAGTCGGGCCGGTACGTTTACTTTGAACAAATTAGAGTGCTTAAAGCAGGCTACCTTCGCCTGAATACTGCGTGCATGGAATAATGGAATAGGACCTCGGTTCTATTTTGTTGGTTTTCGGAACCCCGAGGTAATGATTAATAGGGACAGATGGGGGCATTCGTATTGCGATGTTAGAGGTGAAATTCTTGGATCGTCGCAAGACGGACAGAAGCGAAAGCATTTGCCAAAAATGTTTTCATTAATCAAGAACAAAAGTTAGAGGTTCGAAGGCGATCAGATACCGCCCTAGTTCTAACCATAAACGATGCCAGCTGGCGATCCGCCGAAGTTCCTCCGATGACTCGGCGGGCAGCTTCCGGGAAACCAAAGCTTTTGGGTTCCGGGGGAAATATGGTTGCAAAGCTGAAACTTAAAGGAATTGACGGAAGGGCACCACCAGGAGTGGAGCCTGCGGCTTAATTTGACTCAACACGGGAAACCTCACCAGGCCCAGACACCGGAAGGATTGACAGATTGATAGCTCTTTCTTGATTCGGTGGGTGGTGGTGCATGGCCGTTCTTAGTTGGTGGAGCGATTTGTCTGGTTAATTCCGATAACGAACGAGACTCTAGCCTGCTAAATAGGCGTACTCTATGGTATCGCGGAACTTTTGAAAGAAAATCTGCCCGATTTTTTAGAAGAAGTGCCACTATTTGAAAGAAATAAAATGTTCTTTCAACAAGACGGTGCTTGACCACACAACGCCAGGATTGTAACAAACTACTTGAACGAGCAGTGTTCGAGATTCGAACGGTAATAACCCGCGGACAAGAAAGCGTTAAATATTCATGCATCTCGATCATGCCTCATGCAGCATGCATATAATTTATTAATTAATATCGTGGTCTAACATGCGTATTTTAAATTATATTTAAATTAGCGCTCGGCCGCGAGAGTATACGGATACTCCGCGCCTTCGAAAACAAGCGCTTAAAACAGTCTAAATTGTAAACACCGCTGTCGCGCGAGAGGAGAGAAAAACAAGTAAATAATTACAGTAAACGTTCCTTCACCCTTAATATCACAATAGAACGACAGCAAATGTACTCGAATATTCTAGAATTACAAGGCGTATATAAGCCTCCTCTCTCGCGACCGCGGCGCTTTTCCGATTGCTCATCGCGAATAAAGTGTGTTCATACGATAAAGATTGCTTGTCTTTGTCTAAATTTTTCCG
>NW_028191119.1:0-15983 GCF_048542155.1 Nylanderia fulva
AAAACGCTTCGAAGAACAAACTCAACAAGATGTTTCGGAATTTTTTACGGCTCTAATGTCGACGTATTCCGACATCAATGATGTATTAAAACTCGAATTAAAGCACGTAACATGTTGCTCGAATGTCAAATGTAATTACAATGTAACTAAGCTGGAAAGCAGTAGTTTGTTAATATTACCTATACATTCGACATTAAAAAGGAAAAAAGGTGTCACTCTACAAAGTTTGATTAATGTAGAATTTGCTAAATGGGAAACGATAAACGGCAATTGTAACGAATGTAAGGGCACCGTGTTGAAAAAGAAAACCGTAATCGAATCAACTTTATTCGTCGTAGTAATACAGCTCAATTTATATACTTTTGTAAACGGTGCTTCTAAAAAAATTATCAACAATTGGATTAACGCCGTGCCGACGAGTAATATCACGATTAATAAAAAAAAGTACAAGCTAATAAGCGCTATATTTCACGAAGGTGAAGAAATAAATCGTGGTCACTACACGTGTATGTTGAGAGCTGACACAAAATCGGAATGGTATTATTCTAATGATATGGAAGTGTTCAAGAAAAAATGGCCCAAAGGAGCACAAGGGGCATACATATTGTTCTTAGAACAGATTAAATAATGGCGCTGTATATAGGCTGCCGTAAACGCTACATTAAAACATCAACTGTTCTAGCGCTGTATAAAAGTTGCCGTAAGCGCCAAAATAAAATATCGGCTGCTCTGGCGCTTTATAAAAGCTGCTGTAAGCGCTGCATTAAAACGAGTGCAATAAGTTTCTAATTTGACCTAGGCTTCATGACATTTCAAAAAGTATCATCAAGAAAAAAATTATCAGACAGAAATATGTATGTCGTGTTAAAATCGGAGAGACGAAGAAAAATATATGGTTGCGTTCTCACGAGAATGGGCGATGGAGGGGCCCATTCTTTATTTTCAATATTCATACAAGAATATAAATTCATTCTGTTGCAATTGAAATAAATGTGCAATGTATCGTTAAAAGTTATTACAATTATACAAACATTTACATATATGATTAAATAAAATATATATGTATACTATAATATAATTATATATTTTATATATGTACATATATACCATATATTTCAATTATTTTGAACTGTATTGCATAAATTGTTACTTATACAAAGTTATGTGATAAGAATCGAAAATACATATATTTGTAATACTTGAATTACTAGAAAGCTGCTCTATATATCTGTACTTTAAAAAGTAAGTGATATCCTAAAAAAATCATAAAAATGAAAAGGTCAGGCCATGTTCAAAAGAAGGTACTCAAAAATTTAAACGATCTAATAATAAATTATCACGAAAAGTAACTGATATGTTATTCAAGGTGCCAGTTCAAAGTGAACATACGTAAAGTGTATATTATCTAAATTTAGTAATAATATATTACCATGAAAAGTAACTGTGATATTTTATTCAAGGTGCAAGTTCACATTGAATATACATACATATAAGTAAAACTGATTACAATTTGATTCTAGAAAATAAGTGCGATATGTTATTCTTAGTGAACAAAATATAATAGTCGTTTATAGAGATTTGATTTGAAATTCATATTAGCCCGTACAATGAAAAATAATTGCTCGTAATTCCAGAGTACCAATTTGTTAATGACTCAGAAAAATAACATGGCGGCCTGCTCTCAAAAAACTTTCGATGGGTAGAATAAATAATTGAAATAAGAGTTGTGAAAATTGTATAAATTAAAAACCTCCAATCTTTCTTTAGTAAAATTTCGAATTTTCGTATCAACTTCCGATTTGTGTTATACCGTATTTTCAGGGAGTAAGTTATTGATCAGAAAACTTTGCCTTATTGCTTGAAACGGGTGTATATTAAGTAAAATTTATAAATGTACAGTTCTCAGGTCAAGTACAATAAAGCTATACGCTTAAAAAGTTTACTGATTATTTGTCGTAATATACAATAAAAAATTACATATTAATTATTCAAGATACAAGTGAGAAATAAATATCATTAAAATATACAAAAAAAATTTATCAATTTGACTCTGAAAAGTAAGTGAAATAGTTCTCAAAGTGCAAGTACAAAATGTATTAGTGTTTTGATAATGATTGATTTAAATATTCGCATTAACCTAGGCAGGGTGGCATATGTGATTGGGATTTAACATTATCAGTAATTTATTGAACAGACAGAAAAAAGTTATGTTGTATGCATCGGTTCAGTGTTTGAAATAACCATGTACTATTCATATACTCTAAAGCACAAATTTTTCATTTCTATCATAAATAATATCTATTTATTAAAATTTTAGCAGACGTCTTTTAAATAGAAAATAGTGTCTTGCGATCATGAAGAATAGGTTTTGAATAGCAAGGTTTCATTTGACTTACAATTTTCTTCAGAAACACAGAAGAAAAAGGTATTTGTATATAGTTTTGTATATTCACTTCGTCGTGTGTAGAGCTTTTAAAAATACGTTGAATCCTTATTCTAATCTAATCTTCTTCTAATGTAATACTTTTCTTACTTCAAATGTTGTAGTAATTATTCTGTAAGAGCTTTGACATTATTTCTAAATGGACATTGAGAAACATCATAGTTTTTTGAGTGCAGTTTTTTATTGTACAGACTAGGTTTAAATTTTTGAGGACCTTTTTTTGAACATGGCTTGACCTTTTCATTTTTATGATTTTTTGGAGATAGGGTGAGAGAGAACGAATGAGGGTAAGAGAAGACGAGATAAGCGAAAGAGGGTGAAAGAGAACGAAAAAGGGTGAGAAAGGACGTACGAGGGTGAAAGAGGATGAGAGAGGGTGAGAGGGAATGAAAGAGGGTAAAAGAGGGTGAGAGAATGAAAGAGGGTGAGAGAGGACGAAAGAGGGTGAAAGAGGACGAAAGAGGGTGAAAGAGGGTGAAAGAGGACAACAGAGGGTGAGAGAGAACGAAAAGACTGAAATAGGACGAAAGAGGGTGAGTAAGGGCGAAAGAGGGATGGGTGTGGGGGTGGGGGTGGGGGCGGAGGGACGAGATGTGGGAGGGAAAGGGGTGGGTGGAAGTTGAGGGAAGTGTGAGTGAAAGGTGAGAAGAAATTTATATATATATAATATAAGTATGCTGTCTTCTAAGCTGGGCAATAGAGCCAAGGAAACGAAACGAAAAATTAATTAAACGGAACTGTATCTCAATTTGAGATCCCAAAGTTTCACATATAAATTAATTTCGAAACTTACATATGGAGAAATAAGCGAGAAAAATATAGGTCCGAAAAGTCGCTGAAGCGGGAATCGAACCCGCGTCTTTCACTTTCCGGGCGACTGCTCTTACCAACTAAGCTATTCAGACCCTTTCGATCCTATATTTTTCATTTGCCTTTTTAGTAGATGTTAGTAAATACCGCCGTTATATATATATATTCCTGATGACGTCAGCGGACGCGGACAGAGAAGAAGAAGACGACGTTTCTTAATTTTTTATTCGATTTTCCTCGGCCAGTTACTGAGAATTTCGTTTTAAGAGACGTTATCACTTCGATAGTCGGTAGAAAAAATTTACGCAGTAAGAGCAGATTGTACGATCTTCCTCGCAAGGAGTCGGAAAGGTTTATAAATGATTATAATCCGTCTATCAAATTAGCCTGGAAGGGAAATATGGACATACAATTTATTAGAGAAAAATCAGAGTTTTTAAACTCATATTTAACAAAATACACGACAAAGTCGGAAAAATGCAATACAGACTTTGAAGTGATAGATTCGAATAAGTCCTTGGCATCGAAACTGTGGAATTTTGCAATGCGTTCATTAAATAACAGAGAATGCGGTGCTTTAGAAGCTGCGGATACACTATTAGGGAATCCTTTGTACGGTACGGATAATGATACCATGGTCAAATGGATCGATGTTAATGAGGTGAGAAATAGAAAAGTTAAAACATTTAATGAAATTTAAGCTCTTGATGAAAATTCTACAAATATTTACTGTTCGTCACTCATCGATGATTACTATCCAAATAGACCTCAGGAATTAGAATCATTGAATTTGTACGATTTTGCCAGATTCTGGGAAATTACGAAACAGATGTCAAATAATGACGAAGTCAAGTGTTACAAACTGGCATCGGGTTTATTTTTAAAAAAACGAAAAAAGGGTTATTTAATTAACCATTATCGATTTAATATAAAAACTGAGCCCGAAAAATACTTTTACTCGCTGCTTCTTCTGTTCAAACCATGGAGAGATTTGAGTAAACTCAAAGGTACATTCGAGACTTACACGGATGCCTTTAAGAATTCAGAGTCTGTTTTAACGAAAGTAATGAAATATCACGAAAGGCTCGAAGAAATACAGAAAGCTTTTGAGAACGTTGCTGAATTAATCGAGAAGCGCGAAAATGATCTGAAAACAGCAGACAGAGACAAATCCGATGACGATGAACTGGATTGTAATCCGATAGAAACTGACGACGCGATGAAAGATCTGGAAGATTTTGGTAAAATTGACGACCCGATTGATTTATCGCAAATGATGTCGCAGTTGAACAAAGACCAGAAAAGAGTCTTTGATGGAGTATGCCAAGTTTTACAAGATAAGAATCAGATTCTGCAACTGTACGTAAGTGGCGAGGGTGGTACAGGGAAAAGTTTTCTAATTGAAACGATTAAACATTGGATCAGAATAAATTTGGAAAAAACGACTGCCATATCTGCTCCCACGGGTATCGCAGCATTCAATATCGATGGCTTGACAATCCATAGAATGTTTCAACTACCGGTTAGTCATGAATCTACACCAAAATATACGCAATTGTCAGACATGGTCTTGAAAACTTTGAGAGACAAATTAAAGAATGTCGAATTATTTATAATCGAAGGAATTACATGTAACAATGCAATGATGGATTTAGGAACGACTGTATTCAGTGATGGTCAAGCCTATGTAGGTTTGTCACGAGTAAGTAAATTGGAAGGCCTACATTTGATAAATTTCAATCCAGCATCAGTTAAAGCAAACTCGAGAGCCATTGTAGAATATAATCGACTGAGATCTATATTCAAATCTGAACTGCCACAAATCAATTCGTCCGAGAAAAAGGTTGTGAAAATGTACGATCGTCGATGGGCTATCCCTAATATCATTGATGATGTGCAGAATTATGATTGTGAGGAACCAGAAAGTATAGTTACGTGGAAAATATATGGCCTTTGCAATAACGATGCTGTTTCGTGTTACGCTAATGTAATATTACAATGTGCGTTTCATTGCGTACGTATTAGGCAACAAATACTGAAAAATAAAGCATCGAATGCATTGACTGATGCTATCTGCGCGTATGGTGAACGTAAATATTGCAACATTCAAGCGGTTAGAAGATCTGTCGGAAAACGCTTCGAAGAACAAACTCAACAAGATGTTTCGGAATTTTTTACGGCTCTAATGTCGACGTATTCCGACATCAATGATGTATTAAAACTCGAATTAAAGCACGTAACATGTTGCTCGAATGTCAAATGTAATTACAATGTAACTAAGCTGGAAAGCAGTAGTTTGTTAATATTACCTATACATTCGACATTAAAAAGGAAAAAAGGTGTCACTCTACAAAGTTTGATTAATGTAGAATTTGCTAAATGGGAAACGATAAACGGCAATTGTAACGAATGTAAGGGCACCGTGTTGAAAAAGAAAACCGTAATCGAATCAACTTTATTCGTCGTAGTAATACAGCTCAATTTATATACTTTTGTAAACGGTGCTTCTAAAAAAATTATCAACAATTGGATTAACGCCGTGCCGACGAGTAATATCACGATTAATAAAAAAAAGTACAAGCTAATAAGCGCTATATTTCACGAAGGTGAAGAAATAAATCGTGGTCACTACACGTGTATGTTGAGAGCTGACACAAAATCGGAATGGTATTACTCTAATGATATGGAAGTGTTCAAGAAAAAATGGCCCAAAGGAGCACAAGGGGCATACATATTGTTCTTAGAACAGATTAAATAATGGCGCTGTATATAGGCTGCCGTAAACGCTACATTAAAACATCAACTGTTCTAGCGCTGTATAAAAGTTGCCGTAAGCGCCAAAATAAAATATCGGCTGCTCTGGCGCTTTATAAAAGCTGCTGTAAGCGCTGCATTAAAACGAGTGCAATAAGTTTCTAATTTGACCTAGGCTTCATGACATTTCAAAAAGTATCATCAAGAAAAAAATTATCAGACAGAAATATGTATGTCGTGTTAAAATCGGAGAGACGAAGAAAAATATATGGTTGCGTTCTCACGAGAATGGGCGATGGAGGGGCCCATTCTTTATTTTCAATATTCATACAAGAATATAAATTCATTCTGTTGCAATTGAAATAAATGTGCAATGTATCGTTAAAAGTTATTACAATTATACAAACATTTACATATATGATTAAATAAAATATATATGTATACTATAATATAATTATATATTTTATATATGTACATATATACCATATATTTCAATTATTTTGAACTGTATTGCATAAATTGTTACTTATACAAAGTTATGTGATAAGAATCGAAAATACATATATTTGTAATACTTGAATTACTAGAAAGCTGCTCTATATATCTGTACTTTAAAAAGTAAGTGATATCCTAAAAAAATCATAAAAATGAAAAGGTCAGGCCATGTTCAAAAGAAGGTACTCAAAAATTTAAACGATCTAATAATAAATTATCACGAAAAGTAACTGATATGTTATTCAAGGTGCCAGTTCAAAGTGAACATACGTAAAGTGTATATTATCTAAATTTAGTAATAATATATTACCATGAAAAGTAACTGTGATATTTTATTCAAGGTGCAAGTTCACATTGAATATACATACATATAAGTAAAACTGATTACAATTTGATTCTAGAAAATAAGTGCGATATGTTATTCTTAGTGAACAAAATATAATAGTCGTTTATAGAGATTTGATTTGAAATTCATATTAGCCCGTACAATGAAAAATAATTGCTCGTAATTCCAGAGTACCAATTTGTTAATGACTCAGAAAAATAACATGGCGGCCTGCTCTCAAAAAACTTTCGATGGGTAGAATAAATAATTGAAATAAGAGTTGTGAAAATTGTATAAATTAAAAACCTCCAATCTTTCTTTAGTAAAATTTCGAATTTTCGTATCAACTTCCGATTTGTGTTATACCGTATTTTCAGGGAGTAAGTTATTGATCAGAAAACTTTGCCTTATTGCTTGAAACGGGTGTATATTAAGTAAAATTTATAAATGTACAGTTCTCAGGTCAAGTACAATAAAGCTATACGCTTAAAAAGTTTACTGATTATTTGTCGTAATATACAATAAAAAATTACATATTAATTATTCAAGATACAAGTGAGAAATAAATATCATTAAAATATACAAAAAAAATTTATCAATTTGACTCTGAAAAGTAAGTGAAATAGTTCTCAAAGTGCAAGTACAAAATGTATTAGTGTTTTGATAATGATTGATTTAAATATTCGCATTAACCTAGGCAGGGTGGCATATGTGATTGGGATTTAACATTATCAGTAATTTATTGAACAGACAGAAAAAAGTTTTGTTGTATGCATCGGTTCAGTGTTTGAAATAACCATGTACTATTCATATACTCTAAAGCACAAATTTTTCATTTCTATCATAAATAATATCTATTTATTAAAATTTTAGCAGACGTCTTTTAAATAGAAAATAGTGTCTTGCGATCATGAAGAATAGGTTTTGAATAGCAAGGTTTCATTTGACTTACAATTTTCTTCAGAAACACAGAAGAAAAAGGTATTTGTATATAGTTGTATATTCACTTCCTCGTGTGTAGAGCTTTTAAAAATACGTTGAATCCTTATTCTAATCTAATTTTCTTCTAATGTAATACTTTTCTTACTTCAAATGTTGTAGTAATTATTCTGTAAGAGCTTTGACATTATTTCTAAATGGACATTGAGAAACAGTCATAGTTTTTTGAGTGCAGTTTTTTATTGTACAGACTAGGTTTAAATTTTTGAGGACCTTTTTTTGAACATGGCTTGACCTTTTCATTTTTATGATTTTTTGGAGATAGGGTGAGAGAGAACGAATGAGGGTAAGAGAAGACGAGATAAGCGAAAGAGGGTGAAAGAGAACGAAAAAGGGTGAGAAAGGACGTACGAGGGTGAAAGAGGATGAGAGAGGGTGAGAGGGAATGAAAGAGGGTAAAAGAGGGTGAGAGAATGAAAGAGGGTGAGAGAGGACGAAAGAGGGTGAAAGAGGACGAAAGAGGGTGAAAGAGGGTGAAAGAGGACAACAGAGGGTGAGAGAGAACGAAAAGACTGAAATAGGACGAAAGAGGGTGAGTAAGGGCGAAAGAGGGATGGGTGTGGGGGTGGGGGTGGGGGCGGAGGGACGAGATGTGGGAGGGAAAGGGGTGGGTGGAAGTTGAGGGAAGTGTGAGTGAAAGGATGAGAAGAAATTTATATATATATAATATAAGTATGCTGTCTTCTAAGCTGGGCAATAGAGCCAAGGAAACGAAACGAAAAATTAATTAAACGGAACTGTATCTCAATTTGAGATCCCAAAGTTTCACATATAAATTAATTTCGAAACTTACATATGGAGAAATAAGCGAGAAAAATATAGGTCCGAAAAGTCGCTGAAGCGGGAATCGAACCCGCGTCTTTCACTTTCCGGGCGACTGCTCTTACCAACTAAGCTATTCAGACCCTTTCGATCCTATATTTTTCATTTGCCTTTTTAGTAGATGTTAGTAAATACCGCCGTTATATATATATATTCCTGATGACGTCAGCGGACGCGGACAGAGAAGAAGAAGACGACGTTTCTTAATTTTTTATTCGATTTTCCTCGGCCAGTTACTGAGAATTTCGTTTTAAGAGACGTTATCACTTCGATAGTCGGTAGAAAAAATTTACGCAGTAAGAGCAGATTGTACGATCTTCCTCGCAAGGAGTCGGAAAGGTTTATAAATGATTATAATCCGTCTATCAAATTAGCCTGGAAGGGAAATATGGACATACAATTTATTAGAGAAAAATCAGAGTTTTTAAACTCATATTTAACAAAATACACGACAAAGTCGGAAAAATGCAATACAGACTTTGAAGTGATAGATTCGAATAAGTCCTTGGCATCGAAACTGTGGAATTTTGCAATGCGTTCATTAAATAACAGAGAATGCGGTGCTTTAGAAGCTGCGGATACACTATTAGGGAATCCTTTGTACGGTACGGATAATGATACCATGGTCAAATGGATCGATGTTAATGAGGTGAGAAATAGAAAAGTTAAAACATTTAATGAAATTTAAGCTCTTGATGAAAATTCTACAAATATTTACTGTTCGTCACTCATCGATGATTACTATCCAAATAGACCTCAGGAATTAGAATCATTGAATTTGTACGATTTTGCCAGATTCTGGGAAATTACGAAACAGATGTCAAATAATGACGAAGTCAAGTGTTACAAACTGGCATCGGGTTTATTTTTAAAAAAACGAAAAAAGGGTTATTTAATTAACCATTATCGATTTAATATAAAAACTGAGCCCGAAAAATACTTTTACTCGCTGCTTCTTCTGTTCAAACCATGGAGAGATTTGAGTAAACTCAAAGGTACATTCGAGACTTACACGGATGCCTTTAAGAATTCAGAGTCTGTTTTAACGAAAGTAATGAAATATCACGAAAGGCTCGAAGAAATACAGAAAGCTTTTGAGAACGTTGCTGAATTAATCGAGAAGCGCGAAAATGATCTGAAAACAGCAGACAGAGACAAATCCGATGACGATGAACTGGATTGTAATCCGATAGAAGCTGACGACGCGATGAAAGATCTGGAAGATTTTGGTAAAATTGACGACCCGATTGATTTATCGCAAATGATGTCGCAATTGAACAAAGACCAGAAAAGAGTCTTTGATGGAGTATGCCAAGTTTTACAAGATAAGAATCAGATTCTGCAACTGTACGTAAGTGGCGAGGGTGGTACAGGGAAAAGTTTTCTAATTGAAACGATTAAACATTGGATCAGAATAAATTTGGAAAAAACGACTGCCATATCTGCTCCCACGGGTATCGCAGCATTCAATATCGATGGCTTGACAATCCATAGAATGTTTCAACTACCGGTTAGTCATGAATCTACACCAAAATATACGCAATTGTCAGACATGGTCTTGAAAACTTTGAGAGACAAATTAAAGAATGTCGAATTATTTATAATCGAAGGAATTACATGTAACAATGCAATGATGGATTTAGGAACGACTGTATTCAGTGATGGTCAAGCCTATGTAGGTTTGTCACGAGTAAGTAAATTGGAAGGCCTACATTTGATAAATTTCAATCCAGCATCAGTTAAAGCAAACTCGAGAGCCATTGTAGAATATAATCGACTGAGATCTATATTCAAATCTGAACTGCCACAAATCAATTCGTCCGAGAAAAAGGTTGTGAAAATGTACGATCGTCGATGGGCTATCCCTAATATCATTGATGATGTGCAGAATTATGATTGTGAGGAACCAGAAAGTATAGTTACGTGGAAAATATATGGCCTTTGCAATAACGATGCTGTTTCGTGTTACGCTAATGTAATATTACAATGTGCGTTTCATTGCGTACGTATTAGGCAACAAATACTGAAAAATAAAGCATCGAATGCATTTACTGATGCTATCTGCGCGTATGGTGAACGTAAATATTGCAACATTCAAGCGGTTAGAAGATCTGTCGGAAAACGCTTCGAAGAACAAACTCAACAAGATGTTTCGGAATTTTTTACGGCTCTAATGTCGACGTATTCCGACATCAATGATGTATTAAAACTCGAATTAAAGCACGTAACATGTTGCTCGAATGTCAAATGTAATTACAATGTAACTAAGCTGGAAAGCAGTAGTTTGTTAATATTACCTATACATTCGACATTAAAAAGGAAAAAAGGTGTCACTCTACAAAGTTTGATTAATGTAGAATTTGCTAAATGGGAAACGATAAACGGCAATTGTAACGAATGTAAGGGCACCGTGTTGAAAAAGAAAACCGTAATCGAATCAACTTTATTCGTCGTAGTAATACAGCTCAATTTATATACTTTTGTAAACGGTGCTTCTAAAAAAATTATCAACAATTGGATTAACGCCGTGCCGACGAGTAATATCACGATTAATAAAAAAAAGTACAAGCTAATAAGCGCTATATTTCACGAAGGTGAAGAAATAAATCGTGGTCACTACACGTGTATGTTGAGAGCTGACACAAAATCGGAATGGTATTACTCTAATGATATGGAAGTGTTCAAGAAAAAATGGCCCAAAGGAGCACAAGGGGCATACATATTGTTCTTAGAACAGATTAAATAATGGCGCTGTATATAGGCTGCCGTAAACGCTACATTAAAACATCAACTGTTCTAGCGCTGTATAAAAGTTGCCGTAAGCGCCAAAATAAAATATCGGCTGCTCTGGCGCTTTATAAAAGCTGCTGTAAGCGCTGCATTAAAACGAGTGCAATAAGTTTCTAATTTGACCTAGGCTTCATGACATTTCAAAAAGTATCATCAAGAAAAAAATTATCAGACAGAAATATGTATGTCGTGTTAAAATCGGAGAGACGAAGAAAAATATATGGTTGCGTTCTCACGAGAATGGGCGATGGAGGGGCCCATTCTTTATTTTCAATATTCATACAAGAATATAAATTCATTCTGTTGCAATTGAAATAAATGTGCAATGTATCGTTAAAAGTTATTACAATTATACAAACATTTACATATATGATTAAATAAAATATATATGTATACTATAATATAATTATATATTTTATATATGTACATATATACCATATATTTCAATTATTTTGAACTGTATTGCATAAATTGTTACTTATACAAAGTTATGTGATAAGAATCGAAAATACATATATTTGTAATACTTGAATTACTAGAAAGCTGCTCTATATATCTGTACTTTAAAAAGTAAGTGATATCCTAAAAAAATCATAAAAATGAAAAGGTCAGGCCATGTTCAAAAGAAGGTACTCAAAAATTTAAACGATCTAATAATAAATTATCACGAAAAGTAACTGATATGTTATTCAAGGTGCCAGTTCAAAGTGAACATACGTAAAGTGTATATTATCTAAATTTAGTAATAATATATTACCATGAAAAGTAACTGTGATATTTTATTCAAGGTGCAAGTTCACATTGAATATACATACATATAAGTAAAACTGATTACAATTTGATTCTAGAAAATAAGTGCGATATGTTATTCTTAGTGAACAAAATATAATAGTCGTTTATAGAGATTTGATTTGAAATTCATATTAGCCCGTACAATGAAAAATAATTGCTCGTAATTCCAGAGTACCAATTTGTTAATGACTCAGAAAAATAACATGGCGGCCTGCTCTCAAAAAACTTTCGATGGGTAGAATAAATAATTGAAATAAGAGTTGTGAAAATTGTATAAATTAAAAACCTCCAATCTTTCTTTAGTAAAATTTCGAATTTTCGTATCAACTTCCGATTTGTGTTATACCGTATTTTCAGGGAGTAAGTTATTGATCAGAAAACTTTGCCTTATTGCTTGAAACGGGTGTATATTAAGTAAAATTTATAAATGTACAGTTCTCAGGTCAAGTACAATAAAGCTATACGCTTAAAAAGTTTACTGATTATTTGTCGTAAGATACAATAAAAAATTACATATTAATTATTCAAGATACAAGTAAGAAATAAATATCATTAAAATATACAAAAAAAATTTATCAATTTGACTCTGAAAAGTAAGTGAAATGGTTCTCAAAGTGCAAGTACAAAATGTATTAGTGTTTTGATAATGATTGATTTAAATATTCCCATTAACCTAGGCAGGGTGGCATATGTGATTTAACATTATCAGTAATTTATTGAACAGACAGAAAAAAGTTTTATTGTATGCATCGGTTCAGTGTTTGAAATAACCATGTACTATTCATATACTCTAAAGCACAAATTCTTCATTTCTATCATAAATAATATCTATTTATTAAAATTTTAGCAGACGTCTTTTAAATAGAAAATAGTGTCTTGCGATCATGAAGAATAGGTTTTGAATAGCAAGGTTTCATTTGACTTACAATTTTCTTCAGAAACACAGAAGAAAAAGGTATTTGTATATAGTTTTGTATATTCACTTCGTCGTGTGTAGAGCTTTTAAAAATACGTTGAATCCTTATTCTAATCTAATCTTCTTCTAATGTAATACTTTTCTTACTTCAAATGTTGTAGTAATTATTCTGTAAGAGCTTTGACATTATTTTTAAATGGACATTGAGAAACGTCATAGTTTTTTGAGTGCAGTTTTTTATTGTACAGACTAGGTTTAAATTTTTGAGGACCTTTTTTTGAACATGGCTTGACCTTTTCATTTTTATGATTTTTTGGAGATAGGGTGAGAGAGAACGAATGAGGGTAAGAGAAGACGAGATAAGCGAAAGAGGGTGAAAGAGAACGAAAAAGGGTGAGAAAGGACGTACGAGGGTGAAAGAGGATGAGAGAGGGTGAGAGGGAATGAAAGAGGGTAAAAGAGGGTGAGGAGAATGAAAGAGGGTGAGAGAGGGACGAAAAGAGGGTGAAAGAGGACGAAAGAGGGTGAAAGAGGGTGAAAGAGGACAACAGAGGGTGAGAGAGAACGAAAAGACTGAAATAGGACGAAAGAGGGTGAGTAAGGGCGAAAGAGGGATGGGTGTGGGGGTGGGGGTGGGGGCGGAGGGACGAGATGTGGGGAGGGGAAAGGGGTGGGTGGAAGTTGAGGGAAGTGTGAGTGAAAGGTGAGAAGAAATTTATATATATATAATATAAGTATGCTGTCTTCTAAGCTGGGCAATAGAGCCAAGGAACGAAACGAAAATTAATTAAACGGAACTGTATCTCAATTTGAGATCCCAAAGTTTCACATATAAATTAATTTCGAAACTTACATATGGAGAAATAAGCGAGAAAAATATAGGTCCGAAAAGTCGCTGAAGCGGGAATCGAACCCGCGTCTTTCACTTTCCGGGCGACTGCTCTTACCAACTAAGCTATTCAGACCCTTTCGATCCTATATTTTTCATTTGCCTTTTTAGTAGATGTTAGTAAATACCGCCGTTATATATATATATTCCTGATGACGTCAGCGGACGCGGACAGAGAAGAAGAAGACGACGTTTCTTAATTTTTTATTCGATTTTCCTCGGCCAGTTACTGAGAATTTCGTTTTAAGAGACGTTATCACTTCGATAGTCGTAGAAAAAATTTACGCAGTAAGAGCAGATTGTACGATCTTCCTCGCAAGGAGTCGGAAAGGTTTATAAATGATTATAATCCGTCTATCAAATTAGCCTGGAAGGGAAATATGGACATACAATTTATTAGAGAAAAATCAGAGTTTTTAAACTCATATTTAACAAAATACACGACAAAGTCGGAAAAATGCAATACAGACTTTGAAGTGATAGATTCGAATAAGTCCTTGGCATCGAAACTGTGGAATTTTGCAATGCGTTCATTAAATAACAGAGAATGCGGTGCTTTAGAAGCTGCGGATACACTATTAGGGAATCCTTTGTACGGTACGGATAATGATACCATGGTCAAATGGATCGATGTTAATGAGGTGAGAAATAGAAAAGTTAAAACATTTAATGAAATTTAAGCTCTTGATGAAATTTACAAAATTTTTGTTCTCCTCATCTTTTTCTACCAATAGCCTCAGGAATTGAAAATTTAATTTTTTAGGGGTTTTTCCAAATTTTGGGAAATTCAAAAAACAGATTCAAAAATACGAAGTCAAGGTTAAAACGGATCGGGTTTTTTTTTAAAAAAAAAAAAAAAAAGGGTTTTTTAATTAACCTTTCGTTTTAAATAAAAAACGAGCCCGAAAAAATTTTTTCTCCTGCTTCTTTTGTTCAAACCGGGGAAATTTAAAATAAAGGGGACTTCGAGACTTAAGGGATGCCTTTAAGAATTAGATTGTTTTAAGAAAGTAAGAAAATCACAAAGGGGTCAAGAAAACAAAAAACTTTTAGAAGTTGTAAATTAAAACGGGGAAGCGCGAAAATGACTGAAAAACAACAGAGCAAACCGTGACGAGAACGGATTTAACCTAAAGCGACGACGCGATAAAGATCGGGGAAATTTTGGTTTAAAAATTTAGACCCATTTTTTTACGCAAAATTCGCAATTAAAAAAGACCCCAAAAAAGTCTTTGATGGGGTATGCCAAGTTTTTTAAATAAGAACAATTTTTCAAATTTTGGGCGAGGGGGCAGGGGAAAATTTTTAATTGAAAAATTAAAATTTGGTGAAAAAATTTTTGGAAAAAAAAGACTGCCATATCTGCCCCACGGATCGCCATTAAATTTGTGGCTTACACCATAGAAATTTTTTCAACCCGGGGTTTGTATGAATCTCCCCCAAAAAAAATTCGAAAATTTTCAACATGGGCTTGAAAACTTTGAGAGACAAATTAAAAAAATTTGAATTTTTATATCGAAAGGGTTTTCATGTAAAAGAAAAATGGATTTAGAAAGACTTTCATGAGGGGGAACCTTTGGTTTTCACGAGTAAATAAAATTTGGAAAAAGGGCCACATTTGAAAAAATTTAATCCCATCAGTTAAAGCAAACTCGGCCATTGTGAAAAAAACGACTGAGATCTATTTAAATCGAACTGCCCAAATCAATTCGTCCCGGGGAAAAGGTTGTGAAAATTTCGATCGCGATGGGCTATCCCTAAATCATTGATGTTGCAAAAGATTTGGGAACCCCCAAAGTAATTCTGAAAAATTGGCTTTTCAAAACGATCTTTTTGTGTTACGCTAATGTAAAATTTCAAATTCTTTCATTGCGTAGTATTTGGCAACAAAATTAAAAAAAAGCCGATGCATTTTTCTGTCATCTTCGCGTATGGGAACGTAAATATT
>NW_028191119.1:16506-33800 GCF_048542155.1 Nylanderia fulva
GCTTGACACAAAAAATCGGAATGGTATTTACTCTATGATATGGGAAGCGTTACTTAGTGTTCAAGAAAAAATGGCCCAAAGGAGCACAAGGGGCATAAATATTGTTCTTAGAACAGATTAAATAATGGCGCTGTATAAAGGCTGCCGTAAACGCTACATTAAAACATCAACTGTTCTAGCGCTGTATAAAAGTTGCCGTAAGCGCCAAAATAAAATATCGGCTGCTCTGGCGCTTTATAAAAGCTGCTGTAAGCGCTGCATTAAAACGAGTGCAATGAGTTTCTAATTTGACCTAGGCTTTATGACATTTCAAAAAGTATCATCAAGAAAAAAATTATCAGACAGAAATATGTATGTCGTGTTAAAATCGGAGAGACGAAGAAAAATATATGGTTGCGTTCTCACGAGAATGGGCGATGGAGGGGCCCATTCTTTATTTTCAATATTCATACAAGAATATAAATTTGTAACGGTTCACCTTTCCCGACCGACGCCGCGGATCGGCTCGCCGGTTCCAGGATTCGGGAGGAAGGGGGAGATTCAGACTCGCTTATTCCTTATTAACAATACTTTGGTTTATTCAAAAAGAAACAAGTAAACAAAATGATTGTTGGCATAAAGCCTAAATAGAGAAACTTATTGACTACTCGGTATAAACGAAATGTTTGTTGGCATAAAGCCCTAAATAGAGAAACTTATTGACTACTCGGTATAAACGAAATGTTTGTTGGCATAAAGCCCTAAATAGAGAAACTTATTGACTACTCGGTATATACAAAATAAGGAGGCGTATAGCCTGTAGCGGTGTCCGGAAAAGATTTACAAATTACCCGGTATAATAGAGATACGGTGTACGGAGGCGTATAGCCTATGGCAGGAAGAAACCGGAAACCGGGAAACCCGGCGTAATGACGAGAAACCCGTCACCCGGTGTATAGCAGGAAGAGACCGGAAACCGGGAAACCCGGCGTAGCGTAACAACGAGAAACCCGTTGCCCGGCGTGTAACAGGAAGAGACCGGAAACCGGGAAACCCGGCGTAACAACGAGAAACCCGTTGCCCGGCGTGTAACAGGAAGAGACCGGAAACCGGGAAACCCGGCGTAACAACGAGAAACCCGTTGCCCGGCGTGTAACAGGAAGAGACCGGAAACCGGGAAACCCGGCGTAACAACGAGAAACCCGTTGCCCGGCGTGTAACAGGAAGAGACCGGAAACCGGGAAACCCGGCGTAACAACGAGAAACCCGTTGCCCGGCGTGTAACAGGAAGAGACCGGAAACCGGGAAACCCGGCGTAACAACGAGAAACCCGTTGCCCGGCGTGTAACAGGAAGAGACCGGAAACCGGGAAACCCGGCGTAACAACGAGAAACCCGTTGCCCGGCGTGTAACAGGAAGAGACCGGAAACCGGGAAACCCGGCGTAACAACGAGAAAGAAACCCGTTGCCCGGCGTGTAGCAGGAAGAGACCGGAAACCGGGAAACCCGGCGTAACAACGAGAAACCCGTTGCCCGGCGTGTAGCAGGAAGAGACCGGAAACCGGGAAACCCGGCGTAACAACGAGAAACCCGTTGCCCGATACTAAAGGTAGGAGGCCAGAAACCGGGAAACCCGGCGTAACAACGAGAAGCCCGTTGCCTGGCTAGGAGGTCTGGAGCAGGACTGGTGCCGGCTCATCCGTCGAGCCGGCTTATATACCCTGCCGGCGGTTCCCCCACTCTACCTCGAGGCTGTGGTGGGGGTAACGCCGGCGTCGTAGTGGGGCGCCTCTGGGGGTTGTAGTGGGGCGCCCCTGGGGTAGGGTGACCCGTGTATCAGTTAAGATTTTGTGCTTAGGGGCGCCTTAGGCGCCATAGCCTCAAGTGGCGGGCGGGTGATCGGCCCGCGAGGCGTTAGTAACGGCTACGCCGCAAATTCATTCTGTTGCAATTGAAATAAATGTGCAATGTATCGTTAAAAGTTATTACAATTATACAAACATTTACATATATGATTAAATAAAATATATATGTATACTATTGTATAATATAATTATATATTTTATATATGTACATATATACCATATATTTCAATTATTTTGAACTGTATTGCATAAATTGTTACTTATACAAAGTTATGTGATAAGAATCGAAAATACATATATTTGTGATACTTGAATTACTAGAAAGCTGCTCTATATATCTGTACTTTAAAAAGTAAGTGATATCCTAAAAAAATCATAAAAATGAAAAGGTCAGGCCATGTTCAAAAGAAGGTACTCAAAAATTTAAACGATCTAATAATAAATTATCACGAAAAGTAACTGATATGTTATTCAAGGTGCCAGTTCAAAGTGAACATACGTAAAGTGTATATTATCTAAATTTAGTAATAATATATTACTATGAAAAGTAACTGTGATATTTTATTCAGTTCACATTGAATATACATACATATAAGTAAAACTGATTACAATTTGATTCTAGAAAATAAGTGCGATATGTTATTCTTAGTGCACAAAATATAATAGTCGTTTATAGAGATTTGATTTGAAATTCATACCAGCCCGTACAATGAAAAATAATTGCTCGTAATTCCAGAGTACCAATTTGTTAATGACTCAGAAAAATAACATGGCGGCCTGCTCTCAAAAAACTTTCGATGGGTAGAATAAATAATTGAAATAAGAGTTGTGAAAATTGTATAAATTAAAAACCTCCAATCTTTCTTTAGTAAAATTTCGAATTTCGTATCAACTTCCGATTTGTGTTATACCGTATTTTCAGGGAGTAAGTTATTGATCAGAAAACTTTGCCTTGTTGCTCGAAACGGGTGTATATTAAGTAAAATTTATAAATGTACAGTTCTCAGGTCAACTACAATAAAGCTATACGCTTAAAAAGTTTACTGATTATTTGTCGTAATATACAATAAAAAATTACATATTAATTATTCAAGATACAAGTGCGAAATAAATATCATTAAAATATACAAAAAAAATTTATCAATTTGACTCTGAAAAGTAAGTGACATGGTTCTCAAAGTGCAAGGTTTCATTTGACTTACAATTTTCTTCAGAAACACAGAAGAATAAGGTATTTGTATATAGTTTTGTATATTCACTTTGTTGTGTGTGTAGAGCTTTTAAAAATACGTTGAATCCTTATTTTAATCTAATCTTCTTCTAATGTAATACTTTTCGTATTTCAAATGTTGTAGTAATTATTCTGTAAGAGCTTTGACATTATTTCTAAATGGACATCGAAAAACATCATAGTTTTTTGAGAGCAGGCCGCCATGTTATTTTTCTGAGTCATTAACAAATTGGTATTCTGGAATTACGAGCATTTATTGTTCATTGTACGGGCTAGTATGAATTTCAAATCAAATCTCTATAAACGACTATTATATTTTGTGCACTAAGAATAACATATCGCACTTATTTTCTAGAATCAAATTGTAATCAGTTTTACTTATATGTATGTATATTCAATGTGAACTTGCACCTTGAATAAAATATCACAGTTACTTTTCATGGTAATATATTATTACTAAATTTAGATAATATACACTTTACGTATGTTCACTTTAAACTGGCACCTTGAATAACATATCAGTTACTTTTCGTGATAATTTATTATTAGATCGTTTAAATTTTTGAGTACCTTCTTTTGAACATGGCCTGACCTTTTCATTTTTATGATTTTTTTAGGATATTAAATTTATTAAGTGTTCAAAATGTCCGCCATGGACTTGTAAATGTGTATTTATTCGAAGCAACAAATTATTTCTAACATTTTTTAATATTTCGGAAGTCACTGAAGCGCAAGCGTCGCGTATCCTTTGCTTCATATTCTCTTTCGTTGTTAGCGGTTCAAACATAACTTTCTCCTTCACATATCCCCACAAAACGAAGTCTAATGGTGTCAGATCGGGAGTCGAAAAAGCCATTGAACAGGTCCACCATGACCTACCCACTTGTCTCCAAATTTTTCGTATAACAATTGTTTGGTGATGTTTGCAAAATGTGGCGGAGCGCCGTCTTGCTGAAACCACATGTCTCTTCTGATGTGTAGTGGCACATTTTCTAAAAGCGCAGGTAAATGGTTTTGTAATAAGTTAAAATAACTATTACTCGTTACAGTTTCTTCAAAAAAATAAGGTCCAATCACAAGATCTCCTATTATTCCGCACCTAACATTTAAAAACCACCGATGTCGGAATGGAATTGATCGCATCCAACGAGGATTTTCAACGGCCCAATAATGCATATTATGTTTATTCACATGTCCTGAATTCATAAAAAAGCCTTGTCAGAAAAAAGAATATTGTACAGAAAGTCATTATTTTCCATAGCATCATGTATCCATTCACAAAATGTTATACGGCGTTCATAGTCTCCAAAAGTTCTTGTGATCGAATTAAGTGATATGCATGATATTTCTTTTCTTTCAAAATTCGTTGAATTGAAGAACGACTGATACCCGATGTTCTGGCAAGTTCACGCTGATTAACGTGAGAATTTAATGTAATTGCACCAGAACATCTGCACTGTTTCTCTCATTAATAATACTTTTACGTTTATTGTTAATTGTTGTACACAATTTACCATGTTCACAAAGTCGTTTTTCTAGATTAAAAAATGACACGTGCGATTTTTTAATCCCATAACGTTTAAAAAACATTACTGCTGCACGCTAATAATTCTTGGCTAATAATTTAGGCTGAGGCCTAACGTCGGACGGGTCTGGTAAATCGAATAGTTCCACCAGTCCGAACTCGTTCTCCATGATTTCCGGGTCGAACTCGTTATAGCCGATTTCCAGGCCCCAATCGAACGGCTCTTGCGGCATTATTGGAACAAACGGTTCGTCTGTAAGCAGAACAATTATTAATTTATAAATATAATACAGTATTATAAATTTTATTCTTACCGTCCCAATCTTCCACCTCAGGTTCAGGTGGATATGGGTCCAACCCGAACAGCTCCCGAAGGTGGAAAATATTATGCGATGATGCATATATAGTTTCCCGCATGCGGGCGTCCTCCGTGTCGCCCCACATATCGTCTAAGAGACGTCGCTCCCCCCTATCCTCATTATCCAGTCCCTCTCCGTCAGATGTTCTTCAATCGGTATTTCAACTTCATCGAACAATTCGATCAAGTTAAACGCGTTTCTCCGGATCTCTGGCCAGTGCTCCTCCAAATCACGGAGGCGCTCCGTATCACCCCAGAGGTAGGCTAGGTATGCGTACTCGCGCCGCTCCGCCCTCTCCAGCCGTACCCTCTCTGGTTCTGTTGTCTCCTCTACCGGAGAATCCACCCATTCAACTTGATCGAACTGTTCGATAGTTATCAGATCCTCGATCACCTGACAGCAACAAATAATGAACAACAAAAACTAAAAAAAAAAAAGTAAATATTAATATATTTTTTCTTCACTATCCATTAATATTTTCACTTTAAAAAAAAAGCACTACCATTTTTGTTGTAATAATCGCGTATCTTCCCTTTTAAATTATAAAATTTTTGTTAGTACACTTCACGACACTTCTTCGACGACGCTCGAAACTTTATGATGCCCATTGCAGAGACAGACCCGCTCTCCACAGGCTGTACCCCACTTAAAAAAATATTCACAAAAAACTATATCACTAAGCGCTATTTATTTCAAAAACAAACCGAGTGTCAAATGTTTACATCTCGCGTTCGAGAGAGATTTGGCGGCTCCGGCCTGCGGCAGCGAGAGAGATTCGGCGGCTCGAAGAAGCGGCGAGAAAGACTCGGCGGCTCGGGCCTGCGGCGGACGAGAAAGGGGGTCGCATCAACCATCGCTGTCAGACTGTGCCTCGGCACCTGCACATAGAAATATAATAAATTATTATACTATTATATATATATATATATATATATTTTTGACATATTATATATATATATATATATATATTGTGATGTGGTCTTTCTGAGCCCGTCACAAGGGCGGACGCGCCCGGCCGGGAGGCGTCTGAGAGCGCTTTAGTTTTGTGTTTCGTGCGGGTGAGCAGCGACCTTTTCGCTAGCTCACCCGTACTCTGTATCGGGATTGAGGTGGTGGGCCGGGAGAACGGCCATTGTTTTAGGAAGAAGAGGACCCAGGCGAACAACGGAGGGACGACCTCGGAGGGGGAGGAGCGGAGACTGAGCGACCGACCCGGTGAGTATAAAACACACAGTATCGAAGGAATAAGAGAGAGAGATACTGCCAAGGAAATCATTACAGCCTTGAATGGACGATCGGGAGCGGCCCGGAGCAGGCAGGGGAAGGCGCCGGCATCTCTACACGAGGATGGACACCCCTAAGGGGCCCCGCCACCACACGTCGAGGAGAAAGCGGAGACCCCTCGAGCCTGATCACCCCGGAAAGGTCTCCCCCAGCGAAGCAAGGCTAACGAGAATACCCACCCAGCCGTACGAGGTGTGAGCGGGGCCGCCAGGATCGGGTCTACGGAAAGCGTTACCGAGGACTACAATTCGAATTTGGCGGCGGAAGTCCGCGACCAGCCGCGACACACAGGAGTCGATACGAGGATCGATTCCGGGTCCGGCGCGGGGCGCAACGCTGCCGCGAAACCTGACAACCGGGTCGGGGTGGCGCGCATTGTCTTCCCCCTCCCCACCAGCGTACCTTCCGAGGTCCCGCCGGCCCGAAAGGAAATCACTGTTTGGCAAGCCGGTGTCCTGCGAACACGTGGAAGGACGACGACCCACAACAGCCACCTGCGACGGCGAAATATTGTAAGGCCACCTCCTCGATCGTTTGGTAAGCGCGGATTCGGCGGGGACCCGTGGGTTATTAGAAAATTATAACGATACCGAGCCATTAGGCTATAAATCAGTTGATACCGAGGATTTATTGAGAGACTCACGGGACTCGTGTCGATTTCCGCGTAATAAAGTTTTGTGTATTTCTTGCCTTCTTCGCCTCTCCGAGGGGCACCGAAACGAGTCGACAGTCACATTGTACCGTAGTTATATTATATAGAATCATTTATTAACCAGTCTTGAGAATAAGTTACGCTGGATTAGTGTATGGTCTTTTCGATTCCGAGCATGAAACTAAGGGAGGAGAATAACGTTAACGAGGAGTTACAATAAAGCCCAGCGATCCCCCCTACGGCTCGATGACAATATTATATTCACACTTCATTAATATTTATAAATACCATTAACTGAAAATATATTATTCTTCTTTTATCTTATTCATGAGTACAATTAATATAGATATTTCCTCTCTCTCTCTCCGAGACTGCGATTCCGATTCTCCTAACAGAAAGAACCACGACACTCTACCCCCTATTGATACCGAGCTACCGAGGCCGAGCCGTCGTGTCCGCTGATTATTTGCCGAAATATTGTTGAGTGGTGCGGCCTGACCGCATCTGGCGCCCAAAAGATACGATACCGAGCAATCAGTGATACCGAGCAATTATTGAGAGAACGGAGAGCGGCACGACGAGGTTGCGCAGCTGTCTCTCTCGCACTCTCTCTCTCGTTTGACGAGAGAGGACGGAGAGACGGTCGCTATATATATATATATATATATATATATACTATATAAGTATAAGTATATAAGTATATATATATATATACTTACAGCCTTGACATATTGGGCACAAGTTGGCCATGAAGAGTGTGAACACTCTTTCCTGGCAATCAATGCAATGAAGATGCGGTACATCTCTGTACCGCATCGTCACGTGCCTTTAGATGGTTGTAATTCTCGCGAATCTTTCCCTGTTTCTCATAAAACAGGGAATGCAGATTCTGACCGACCCCCATGGCGAGACATATGCCATCATAATGCATACCCTCGTGTCTTCGTCGAGGGATGCGATGGCCCGTACGTCTAACGTACGTGAGTGGTATGACTCGCGAACAGCGTTTCCACTGTCGTACCCATCGTCGTGCAGTGGTTAGAGTTCTTCTAATTCTTCTTCATCACCACCATCGTCTTCTTCAACGATGGGTACGACATCAATTTCCATTTCTTCAATATCATCCAAGATGATATTGACCTCCCTGTCATATTGCGGGTCGTACATCTCGTCGTCGCTGTCGCTGTCGTCGGAGATCGTGATGACCTCCATCTCGTCATCAGAGATCACCACCAAGTCTCGCTCGCCATTCTCCATTTTGTACAACACAATACACTTTATGTTCACTAATATGCTCGCGAATGAATGTCACCGTACTATGGCCCAGCAGCGGCATCGGTCCTCATTATATATTCCGATCAACGCGCAATTGCATATATCTCCGAAAGATGATCTTCGCCGAAACAAAAATAGCGGCTGCTCAGTAGTTGACTATCGTTATGTTTACACCTTCCGCGAAGACATGTCTCGACATATTCACTACAATCCTCTCTTTTACGCGTGATAAAACTTATCTAATAAACACTGATATACTCTTTGCATTCACTTTTCTAATTGATATTAATGATAATCATTTGGATTATCGAGTTCTATTATGTGTTGTTTCGATGGCTTTTGCCAATTAATTATTTTACGTGAAGAATCATATAAAGTATTCGCATAGAGGCTTCTGTACAGCTCTTTCGTGTTACGTTTTTTGAAACCTATTTCACGCGCATGTATTGCCTGCACGATTGAGTTTACATGAGTTTTGCTCGTAAGCGCGGGCATACTGGTATCTTTGCTTAGGCATATTCTGCGTATCACTTTTCTTTTTTCTTCAAGTTCGGCAATGCGAGCTTTCCGTGATAATTCATAAAAGAGCAATAATTTTCTAGGTCTTAAATTACCATTATATCTATCTGGTGGTGGACATTGGTCTTCCAAAATGTCGATACATTTATCACAGTCTTTCAACCAATCGTAATAGGAATATTTACTTTCTTTCTCCCACTTTTTAACCCTTTCCTTTTTATACACTACACTATCAGTTTCTTCCATTTTATCGGGACACTTGGACACATATTTTTCCATTAGATTGGCATTGACTATCACGCCAACTTTCAATAATTCGAATTGCATCTCATAAAACGGCACTCCCTCGCGATAACCCGTTTGCTGCATTTTTATTGTCTGTCAATTTTCACACGTATTACACTTGTAACCTCAGCCTATTTTCGCTGACATTCGCTGCAATCCCTGATCATCGGTGCTGGACCGTCAATATGCGTTCGCATCCACGGTCGATTGTAATGTTCAAGGCAGCGACGATATGTCTGAACCTCCGGATCCGCCTTGATGTGCTCCGGAAGCTTGTCCCACAAATGTTCTACGAAATAGCCGCACTTTTGCAGTAAAACAATCTTCGGAATATATTGCAACTGTTCGGCACTTAAACTGAGAATGTCAGAAGCACTTGATAGCATTACAAACATCTTGCATCTCGAATGAAGAGAGCGTGAGTTCGCCAGTGGTCACTGTACTATGGCCCGGCAGCGACATCGGTCCTTATTATATATCTCTGTTGACGCATGTCATAAATTTGTATAATCAATAGACTCTTATATTAATCGCTCGTACATCAACGGAAAGGTTCAATCGTTCGAATCGACACACGACAACATTATCGACCTTGTTCACCATCCCATGTGATAGGAGTCACGCTGTCACGTGTACATTTTATTTACTCCTATTCTTTCGTCGCTCATTCGCCGAAACAAAGATCCGATCCCGAGAAAGAGGAGATTTTGTGACGAAAACTCGGAACGCTCCCGAAAACCGAGCGTCAGATCTTTGCGAACCGTGCTATCGATCAGCTGCAAATACAAGCAAACATATATTCGTTGCTTCAATCATTTGCCTCTCGGAGCGAGTCTTCACGAGGCTGTACAAGTCACCAGTCGATCAACAATAAGTTGACTTAGAACGACGCCGTCGCGCCTACTGATATCGACAACATTTTTTGGTCCTTCGAGCCGGATCGCTAACGAGAGAAGACGACAAGTCGTGAAGTACATCATCCAACTACATTTTAGCTGACTTTGATCACGACCTACGTTTTTAACGCAGCAGCCGCCATTCCAATAATGGCTACCACCGCAGAGCTTTTGGAGCAACAGCTCGACCTTGTTAGATCGGTTGCAAATGCCGTATCTAATTTCAAAAAACTCGGCCACGCCAAGATGACGTCCACCGTGGCTGCAAACCGGATGGAACGCGTCAAGGAACAGTTCCGGGAGATTTGCGTCAACAATGCCAAGCTGTTAGTCCTCGCCGAGGCCGCTACAAAGACCACGCATCGGTACTTCACCGAGGAGCTGTATCAACAAGCCGAGGTCCAGATGGATGCTGCCCTTGACTACCTGGCTGTATTTGCCGCACCTACCATTGCCGCCCCGCACATCAACATCATGGACGCTTCGAATGCAAGTACCGATTATCACCATGGTCCGCGCCCGGTCTCGCGTTTACCGCGAATCGAATTACTGAAATTTGACGGCTCTTTCGAGCGATGGGAAACGTTCCGCGATAGATTTAAAGCGATGGTAATTGACGATCCGATTTTAACAAATGTAGAACGCCTGCATTACTTATGTTCAATCGTTACCGGAACGGCTAGCACTTCGCTGAGTCACTTAGTGTCACCGATGCGAATTTCGAAGTCGCGTGGCAAATCTTATCGTCGCGCTTTGAAAACAACGTCGAATCGTCAACTTTCATCTTCAAACTTTATTCTCGTTACCGTCGGCAACGCATGAAACCGCGAAAGAGTTGCAAACTCTGCGTGACACCACCAATACCACCGTACAGGCGCTGAAAAATCTAAAACGTCCCGTCGATACGTGGGACGATGTTCTCGTGTTCCTCGTTTTGCAAAAACTCGACAAAGCTTCGAGAAAAGCGTGGGAATTAAAAATGAGCGAATCGCAAATTTTACCGTCCTATTCTCAACTCGACTTTCTAGAGTCTCGCATTCGCGCGTTTGAAGTTATCGCCCCGACGAAAAACGAGTCAGCCGAGTCTACCGCGTCAAAAATTAAATCGGCCAAATCCGTAGCATCACATACAACGGCCGTGAAGTTTGAATGCCCGGTCTGTAAGGGCCATCATTGTTTATTTCAATGCACACAATTTGCCGTTTATACGCCGGAGCGCCGTTTCGAATTTATTAAATCGAACCGCCGTTGTTATAATTGTTTCGCGGTAAACCATTCGTTAAAGGATTGCACCAACGAGCATCGTTGTCGAGAATGTAAGCAAAAGCATCACACTCTCCTTCACCTTGGAAACCACGCAAAGTTACCGTACGCTGAATCGTCACATTCAAAAGAAGAGACAAAAAAAGAC
This sequence comes from Nylanderia fulva, assembly GCF_048542155.1. Classification (NCBI taxonomy): domain Eukaryota; kingdom Metazoa; phylum Arthropoda; class Insecta; order Hymenoptera; family Formicidae; genus Nylanderia; species Nylanderia fulva. Next base: position 27,788 of record NW_028191119.1, read on the forward strand.
CAAGACAAAAACGTTGTCACTCTTACCCTAACACGTTCAATGCCAGCTATTCCCGCCGTTCTGCTCGCTACAGCGCGCGTCCGCGTACATTCCGCGCACGGTCGCTTCGTTCCCGCTCGCGCGCTTATCGATCCAGGATCGGCTGTGACACTCATTACGGAGAATCTTGCGCAATTACTCCGTCTTCCTCGAGTAAAGCAAAATTTAAGCGTTACTGGCGTTGGTCAAACAAAAACTTCCGCGCGCTACGCAGCAAATATCAAAATTAGTCCCGCAAAAAGCAACAATCCCGCGTATTCGACGACGGCTTTAATATTGTGTTCGCTCGCGGAATACGTGCCACTTCCCGTTGCGTCTCACACTAAGTGGACGCACCTCGACGCCCTCGAATTAGCCGATCCTGATTTCCTGAGTCCTACGCCAATCGATATAATAATTGGAGCCGATATGTATGGAAATATTCATCGCGACGGTTCACACAAGGGAACACCACACGAACCGTTCGCGCAGAATACCGCGTTCGGCTGGATTCTCTCGGGTCCTACCGTCGAAACCTGCCCCCGCAATTCCGTACCCGCATATCATACTAACATTTCACCTAATCTTGAGCATACCTTAAACAGTTCTGGGAACTCGAAGATATCCCAGCCCGCGTTCATCCGAGTCCGGAAGATACCCAATGTGAGGAGCATTTTATGACGACTCACTACCGCACCATGGAAGGACGCTACGTCGTGCGTCTTCCCTTTAGAAATGGCCCGCCTCGCGACCTTGGAGACTCTCGATTTGCCGCGTTGAAGAGTCTTGAACGGCTCGAACGTCGTTTTCGAACCGACCCATCGTTAGCAACGGAATACACCGCATTCCTTACCGAGTACGCAAACCTAGGTCATATGACTAAGATAAAACCTACCAAATTTCCCGCCCAAGCTCCCGCGTACTACATTCCACACCGTGCCGTGATCCGTGAACATAGCAATACAACCCGACTTCATGTTATGTTCAACGCGTCATGCAACACCGCCACCGGCAAATCATTAAATAGCGCTCTTAATGTAGGAGCAAAATTGCAAACCGATCTAGTAGCGGTCGTCCTCCAATGGCGACAACCTCGATTTGCTCTATCAGCGGACATCGCCAAAATGTATAGGCAGATTTTAGTACACCCTCTTGATACAAAGTATCAATGCCTCTTATGGCGATCGTCTCCGACGGCTCAGGTCGACGAATACCGACTTCTTACCATCACTTACGGCACCGCCGCTGCCCCATTCTTGGCCTTGCGAGTCTTACGGCAATTAGCTGAGGACGAAGGCTCACAGTTTTCGCTCGCGGTACCGGTTCTATTACAGCAAACGTACGTCGACGACTGTACTTTCGGCGCCGACGACCTTGAAACTGCCAAACAAACACGAGATCATTTAATTTCGTTGCTATCTCGGGGTTGTTTTTGTTTGCGTAAGTGGGCGAGCAATTGCCCTACGCTCCTTGAAGATCTCGATCCTTTCGACCATGGACTCGCAACCAACAAAAATTTGCACGACCACGATTCCATTAAAATTCTCGGAGTTACCTGGAAACCGGAACACGATATCTTCACCTTTCAAGTTTCGAATTCAATAACAGTCGCGAAAACTAAGCGCGGAATATTATCAGTCATTGCGCAACTCTTTGACCCACTCAAATGGGTAGCTCCCGTTATCGTAACCGCGAAGATTTTCCTGCAACATCTCTGGTTGACGAAGTCTGATTGGGATGACGAGCTTCCCGCCGAGATGTTGCGCGAATAGGAAATATTTCAATTGACGTTGCCTCTCCTTGAACAGTTAACTATTCCGCGCTGGACGCAGTATCATCCGAACAACAGAATTGAATTACACGGATTCGCAGACGCCTCCACGCGAGCATATGCGGCAGCGCTTTACCTCCGTGTCATTTCGGGCGACGGTTGCATTACCAATACTCTGATCCTCGCTAAGTCTAAAGTCGCGCCGCTCAAAACCATTAGCGTCCCGCGTTTGGAGCTTTGCGCTGCGCTCCTACTAGCACAACTCATAGATTTCGCTCGTTCTGCTCTTCACCTTCCCGATATCGATTATTGGTGTTGGAGCGATTCCATGGTCGTCCTTGCTTGGATACGTCAAAGTCCCTCGCGGTGGAAAACGTTTGTCGCGAATAGAGTCTCAAAAATGCAACAGCTTTTTCCCAATGGAAAATGGAATCACGTGCCCACGCACGACAACCCCGCAGATTGCGCATCTCGCGGTACCGACCCTGCCTCTCTTATTAAGCACCAACTTTGGTGGCACGGCCCACCATGGTTATCACATTCGTCCGATCAATGGCCAGTCATATCCGACATCCCGGCAACTTATAGTGAAATACGCGATTCAAAAGCTTGCGCGACATGCTCGGTAAACCATTGGGAGCTTGAATCCCGATTTTCCTCGTGGCCGAAATTTCTGCGCGTCACCGCGTATATCCTTCGTTTCGTTCGCAACGCTCGTACCAAGACGAAAACACAATGCGATGCCTCTCACTCGCACCCGCATGCTCTTCGGTCCGATGAGCTGGTCGCCGCTCATAATTTTTGGATTCGACGGATTCAACTCAATCTATTTGCTGACGACATAGCTCGCCTAAAACAACTACGTTGCGTTTCAAAAACTAGTTCATTAGCTTCGCTTTCTCTTTATGTAGACAGAGACAGCTTGTTACGCGTTCGAGGCCGATTAAAACACGCAAGCCTGTCAGATGACGCTAAACATCCGCTAATTTTAAAATCACATCCATTGGTCCACCTCTTTATCAAACAGATTTATGTTGCGGCCCTACACGCAGGTCCGCAACTCACACTCACGCTCCTGCGACAACAGTATTGGCTAATTCGCGCTCGCGCTACTGTGCGTACCGTCCTCTACCAATGTATTGTGTGCACGCGGGAGAATGCACGCGTGCCCGAACAGCTTATGGGCGACCTGCCGGATTTCCGCGTGAACCCGACTTCACGCACCTTCAATCATACCAGCGTTGATTACGCGGGTCCGTTACTAGTGCGTACGACTAAAGGTTGTGGTCATAAAGCCCAAAAAGCTTACCTCGCAATTTTTGTATGCATGACCACGAAAGCACTGCATCTAGACGTGGTATCGGATTATACTACCGCTTCGTTCCTTGCCGCGTATCATCGTTTTACCGCACGTAGTGGCATTCCGCATGAAATATACTCCGATCACGGTACCACGTTTCAAGGTACCGATCAAGAGCTTACGGCCTCCTTCCATGCAGCCACGCGTGATCCAGCATTTCAAAATTACATAGCTCAAGAAAATACTGCATGGCATTTCATACCTCCCGCTGCACCGCACTTCGGAGGCCTATGGGAGGCTGCCGTACGCTCTGTGAAACATCACATTAAACGCGCTCTTGGAACGCACACCTTAACGTTCGAAGAGTTAACCACATTACTATGCCGTATCGAACTTTTCTTAAATTCTCGTCCCATCGCTTCCGTGTCCGACGCTTTAGACGATTATACCGCTCTGACTCCGGGTCATTTTTTGATCGGCGCATCCTTAAGCTCGATCCCGGAGCCGAGCTTACTCGAACTCGCCGAAAATCGTTTATCTCGCTGGCAACTAGTGCAGCAATTAAGCGAACGCGTCTGGAAGGCATGGAAAAATACGTATTTGAATACCTTACAACAACGCCCTAAATGGCGTTCTGTACAAACTCTATCCACACCCGGTAGATTAGTCTTACTTCGCGATCCACTTGCCCCTCCAAGTCGATGGAAGCTTGGGCGTATAGTTAAATGCCATCCAGGCAGCGATCGGCTCGTTCGAGTCGTTACTGTTAAAACGGCTAAATCGGAGTTCAAGCGCCCCATTACAAAACTTTGTTTCCTTCCGGTCGACATCAACAATAATAGCGAACATCATTCCGCCATGGCGGGCGGCATTGGATTGTAACTGTCCGATTGAATATTGTAGATTTACGTTAAAATTCATCGATCGCAAATATGGTATTCATATCAAATGTCAATCACATTCGAGGCGGACGGTATATTGACGCATGTCATAGATTTGTATAATCAATAGACTCTTATATTAATCACTCGTACATCAACGGAAAGGTTCGATCGTTTGAATCGACACACGACAACATTATCGACCTTGTTCACCATCCCATGTGATAGGAGTCACGCTGTCACGTGTACATTTTATTTACTCCTATTCTATCGTCGCTCCGATTCGCCGAAACAAAGATCCGATCCCGAGAAAGAGGGGATTCCGTGACGAAAACTCGGAACGCTCCCGAAAACCGAGAGTCAGATCTCTGCGAACCGTGCTATCGGTCAGCTGCAAATACAAGTAAACATATATTCGTTGCTTCAATCACTTGCCTCTCGGAGCGAGCCTTCACGAGGCTGTACAAGCCACCAGTCGATCAACAATAAGTTGACTTAGAACGACGCCGTCGCGCCTACTGATATCGACAACAATCCCGATCAACCCTTTGTTCTTCAACAATTGTTAATTCGCAAGAAATATTTGCGATATCTACCCGCTAATAATTTTCCGAAATACATAGATAAACACCTCGTCGCAAGCGGCGAAAAACACGTTACAACCAGCGAAGACATGTCGCGACGCGTTCGCCCCCAAACTTTCGCCGCTGATATTTCTTAGAAATATACAGATAACGTATAGATCACGTATCTACCCCCTTGATTGTCGCCGCTCACCAAGCGGCAGCCCTTTGTTGAATTTGATTAACCAGAATTTTTACCTTATCTTGTAATTAATATCTGATTGTCGGCGCTCACCAAGCAGCAGCCCTTCGTTGAATTTGATTAACCAGAATTTGATTAACCAGAATTTTTACCTTATCTTACAAGCTTATCTTACAAAAATGCCGCTTATCTTGTAATAAATATCTTACAAAAATGCCGCTTATTTTATCTTGTAATAGATATTGCTGGAATGTTTATCTTTGGTTTATAAACATATCAGGTAACATGAGCCCTTATTAGGTAATATGAACCTCTTATCAGGTAACCTGAGCTGATAAGATAAGCTTATTTGCTGATAAAACCCCCTCCCCCGCATGACGTCACCCTCTTCACCCTCCCCCCCCCTCATTGCTTCTTGGTTAGAACCCCTATAGTATACCTACTTATATATATATATATATATTGTGACGTGACATTTTTGTCTGTCACAAGGACCGAAGGCCCGGCCGGGAAGGCAAGAAATTCGGGGACTTTAGTAGGTATACTAGGCCGGTTCTAACTCAGGGGCAATGAGGGGGGGTGCGGGGCGGGGGGGGAATCGATGGCAAGGGGGGTGACGTCACGCGGGGGGGAGGGGGTCTTATCAGTAGATAAGCTTATCTTTGTTTATAAACATATCAGATAACCTGATAAGGGGATCATGTTACCTGATATATTTATAAACAAGATAAGATAAGGGGATCATGTTACCTGATATGTTCATAAACAAGATAAGATAAGATAAGCGGTGTCTTTGAGCGGTATCTAAGTTTTCATAAATTTTCTCCGAAAATCCAAGATAAGATAAGCGGCGTCTTTGAGCGGTATCTAAGTTTTCGAATCCAAGATAAGCGGCGTCTTTGTAAGGTATCAAAGTTTGCAGATAAGATAAAAATTCTGCGAATGGCTGCCGCCGTTTCAGGCTGAGCGCCGACAATCGGATATCTATTACTAAGGGGGTTGCGTTTCTTCATCTAAATTTGATAAGATAAAAATTCTGCGAATGGCTGCCGCCGTTTCAGGCTGAGCGCCAACAATCGGATATCTATTACTAAGGGGTTGCGTTTCTTCATCTAAATTTGATAAGATAAAAATTCTGCGAATGGCTGCCGCCAAATTCAAGCCGAGCGCCGACAATCGGATATCTAAGTTTTCATAAACAAGATAAGATAATTCTGCGAATTACTAAGAACAAAAGGTTTGCCGACAATCAAGCGGGTTGATCCGTACAGGTTGCGA
>NW_028191120.1:0-33762 GCF_048542155.1 Nylanderia fulva
TTTTGTTTAAGTTATTATGTATATTTAAAGCTCAATCATTCCAGGCAGCAATTTGAATGATAATTTCACTGTTGTTCATAATAAATTATAAAGATGCGTTTCTACCCATTCCTTTTGGTTTTCGGTTGATCTGATTTAAAATGTTGAACTGCTATAACCTGTTATTTTTATAAATAAATTAATTGTATTAATAAAATTTTAAATATTTTGTTAATTAGGAATAAAATAATCTAAATTGGTTAAAATTTATGATCATAATTATTACTAAAATTTTAATATTATTATCAATAAGTATATACTGTATACCTGGTATGAATAGTGTATGTAGTATAGGTAAAGTATGTGCATATGTAGTGTGTGCGTGGGTGTGTACATGTGTGATTTGCGTGAGTATGTACACATGTATGTATATGCGTGCGTATGTATTTGTGTGTGTAAATTTAATTCTATAGTTATGATCAATGTTATAATTATTAATAAGCTGTAACTTACAAAATTATATCATTTTCCTACAAGGTGCTCCAAAATTTCTTTGTAAACAAATATTTTTAATTTTTTTAGTTGATTTACTTTAAAAAATTGATGTTTTCTTCTAGAAAAAGAATCCTAGAAATAATTTAAGAAAAAAAACAAATTTTGTCTTTCCTGGAACAAAATCAAGGAAACAAGATACTTAGAACAAATAAAGTATTAATAAGTTTTTAATTTTAATTTTATTTTACTAAATTAAAGTAATATTTTTATAAGAATTCTTAATTACAAACTTTATTAAATAAATAACTATAGACTAATAATAAATATATTAATTCAATTCAATTCTTATTATTCTCCCCTGAGGGATTGAAGGCGCTTTTTTGAAGGAACGTTCCCCAACCTTACACAAACTCTTACAATCTTTACTTATATCTACTCTTATCTTACTCTTACATCTAATTTACAAATAACTTAATTCTACCTTAACCTACTTATCTACTACTTTAGAGAGAGAAAGAGCCGTCCCTACCTATCGCTTCGCTTCGGCTTCCGATTCCCCATATATTCTCCACCACCTCATTCATACCTCACTCATTCTCCTCCTCATACTTCCTTCCTCCTTTTCCCCTCCCTCCCCTTTTCTTCCGTTCTTCCCTCTTCCCTCTTTTTCTCTATTTCTCTCATCCATCCTTCCCCTTCTCCTCCTTCCTGCAATATTTTCTTCATTCTTTCCCACCAGTTTCCCTTCTCCCCTTCTCCCCACATTCTCCTATCACATGCTCCCATGTTTCTTCTTCTATCCCACATAACCTACATCTTCTTTTCTCCTCTTCTTCCCAGTATCTTGCCCCTCTCATCTCATTGTTCATTCTGAACCTAACTATACTTCTCCATCTACTTTCCCCCCATCCCTTTCTCAGGTATTCCGGTAACCCTCCTCCTTCCATTCCCCATACCATCTATTATATCTCGACTCTCTTATCCTCTCCCATCTTTCCTCCTTTTGCCTTTCCCTGTCTTTCTCTGCTCCCACCCCTCATATACTTCCTCTCCCCTTCCCCTTTTTTTTCCTCCATCTCTTTCCCTTCTATTCCTCTTTCTTCCCAGAATTTCACCCTCTCTTCCTCCCCACATCGTTCTTTCCTTTCCTCCTCTTATCCTCTCTTTCATATCCTCAAAACATTTCCTCGCTAAACTTCCTCCCTTCCTTCCTCCAACTTCCTCTCATACCCTACCGCCCTCCTTCCTGCCCTTATCCTAAATTTGTCTTTTCCTATCTCCTCTCTTACCATATACCCCGGCGTGCACCAGTCTACTCCTAACGTCCACCTAATCCATCGCTCCTGCATTGCCTCCATCCTCTTCTCTCCCTTCCATCCCCATATTTCCGCCCCATATTCCAAACACCGTCCCCACCAACCTTTCCATTAGCCATACCTTTTCATCCAGTCTCCTGCAAACCTTCTCTTTCCCTTCCCCACACCTGTCTTATCACCGCTCCTGCTTTCCTAACTCTGTTCTTTACCTGCGCCTCCTGCCCCCCGTTCCTCTGTAACTTATACCCTAAATATGTAAATTCTTTCACTTCCTCTAACCTTTTTCCTTTCCATCTCCACTCCACTCTCTTCATTCTTCTTCCTCCTCCCTTTTTAAACCTCATTACCTTTGTCTTATCCACATTCACCTCTAACCTTTTCTTGTCCATATAACTCTCCATTTTCCCCAACATATGTATCATCCCTTCCTCATCCTCCGCCAACAGTACCGTGTCATCTGCGTACGCCAAACAATGCACCTTTTCCCCTCCCAGTTTTCCCCCCCCCCCCCAACCTCCTTTTCTTAGCACTTCCTCTATATCCGCTATCAGCAAACTGAATAAGTGCGGACTCATTGGGCAACCTTGCCTCACCCCCCTTGCCGTCCAAAATTTTCCTCCCCTCCTTCCCCACTCTTACCTTACTCCTCGTTTTTCCCTGTACACCTCTTCTATCCTACTCCTTAAACCCTCCCTCACTCCCCTCCTCTTCATTGCCTCCATTAACACCTCCCTATCTACCGAATCAAACGCCGCCTTCAGGTCCATAAATGCCGCGACTACCTTTCCCTCCCTTCTTATTTACCCTCTTATTCACCAGATAATTCAACACATAGATACTATCCATCACCCCCATTCCCTTCCTAAAACCTGTCCCGACTCTCCGGTTCATATTCTTCCCCTCTATTTCTTCCTTTAACCTTTCAGTTAAAATCCCCACGTATACCTTGTATAGCGTTGGCATCAATGTCACTCCTCTATAGTTTTCCACTTTATTCCCCGTTTCCCTTTTTCAACAGTGGCACTATTATCCCTTCTTTCCACCTCTCCGGCCATCCTTCTCCTCTCCATACTCTGTTGCACATTTCCCATACCCACTCTTTCCTACCCTCTCCCCTCCATATTTCCATACCTCACTTGGTATCCCATCCTCCCCCCGCTGCTTTTCCTTTCTTCAGTTTTCCCAGCATCCTCCTTCACTTCCTCCCTGCTTATCTCCTGCTCCTCATCCCTCCCTTTTTTTCTTTTCCCTCCTCTATACCACTTTTTACCTCTATCCCTCCCAATAAATCCATAAAGTATTCCTTCCATTCCTCCGCATTTATCTCCTCATTCACCCCTTCTCTCTTTTTCCTTTCCCTGTTAATAATCTTCCATACCTCTCCTTTCGTTCTTGCCTCTATCGCCTCCTTGTACCATCTTAGCCCTCTCCTCCTCCTTTTTTCCTTTAAAATTAGCTTATATTCCGCCCTTACTTTTCTATATCCTTCTCCTCCTCCTCCTTTTTTTTCCTCCATTCCCTTAACTTTTTCCTTTTCTTCTCACATTCCTCGTCCCCACCACCCTTTCCTTTTTCCCTTCTCCACTCTCTTTTTTTCCTTCTCTCTTCCTCTTCTATTCTTCCTATTTTTTTCCTCTATCTCCTCTTCAATCCCCTCCTTCCCCCCCTCTCCTCCCCACTCTATTTTCCTCTCTTTTTCTTTCTCCTCCCCTCTTTGTCCATCTCCCTCTTTTTCTTATTCCTTTTTCCCTCCCCCCCTTTTCCCTTTTCAGCTCCTCCTCTTCTTTCTAGCTTTACAATCAATGGGTGATGGTCCGATTCTATCTCCCACCCTCCATTCTCTTTATCCTTTCTTTTACTCTATCCTCTCCCACCACGTAATCTATCACCAATTCCCCTCTTCCTCCTGTGTATGTGTACTCCCCCTTCCTATCCCCTCTTATCCCTCCATTAAAGATTCCCCATCCTACCTCTTCCAACTCTTTTATCAACTTCTTCCCTTCCTCATTAACTTTCTTGTCCTTCGATCTTCTTTCTTCTTCTCCTCCCCTCCTATCACCCCCCCTTCACCTGTCCTTGCGTTGAAATCTCCTCCCCAAAATCGTCCATTTATTTTCTTCTTTCTCTTCCATCCATCCTTCATTTCCTCCAATTTCCTTTCCATGTCCCCGTTGATGTATACGCCTATTACCCTCCACTTCTCTCTTCCTACTTCTAAATCCCGCCATCATTATTTCCCTCCGCCTTTTCCTCCCATTCCTGATACTTTTATCTTCCCCCTCTCCCCCCCCTTACCCCCCCATGATCATTCCCCCCATCGGTCTTCCTTTCTTCTTTCTCCTCTTTGCTGCTTGCTTCTCCCTCTATATCCTTTCGGTAACCTCTTTTTTAATCGCCTCCCACCCCCTTTCCTCTATCCATGTTTCCATCATCACCACCACCTCCCAATCTTCTATTTCCTTCCAGAACTTTTCTTCCCTTATTCTTCAGCCCTGCCACATTCCAAAAACCTATTTTCCATTCCTCTCTTACTTCTCCTCTTTTTTTTCCTTTCTCTCCTGTTCCTTTCTCCTTTCTTGCCTCCTCTCTCCTTTCTCCTTCCTCCTTTCTCTTCTTACTATTGTTTCTCCCCTCCTCCTTTCCCCTCCTTTCTTCTCTTCTCCCCTTCTTCTATCCCCTTTTTTTTTTCCTCCATTCCTGTCTTCATACCCCCTTCTTTCCCCCCTCCTTTTCTCTATAACCTTCTCTAATTTCTCCTTTCCAGTTTTTAAGCACACCTTCCTCCTCTTCCCATCTCCACCATACATAATTGATTTTTATCCTTCCATAGCTTGTCCATACATTGTTTTCCTTTCCTCCTTTCTATCTCCGCGATCTCCATTAGTCCTCCATTTTATCTTTCTCTCTTCCCATGTTAAATCATCTTCTATTCTCACCTTCTTTCCTCTTAATATCCTCTTCCTCTCCATTACCTGTCTTTTTTGTTTCCTCTACTTCCTAGTTTCACTACCACCATTTCACCTTCCTTTCCCTCCTTTCCTTTCAACATCCTTATCCATTCTATTTTTCTGCTTTCGCTCCTATCTCTTTCATTAATTTCTCTCTACTCTTTCCTTTACAACCCTTCCTTCCCTTCCTCCATTCTTTTTATTACTATGTTATTTCTTCTCTCTTCTCTTTCCTTCCATTCTAATTTCTTTCCTATGTCCTTCACTTTTCCTATTATTGTCTCGTTTATCCTCTTACTTCTCCTCCTTCGCCCCCTCTCTTTCTCTTTCCTTTCTTCCTCTTTCCTCTACTCTTGCCTCCAAATCTATCACTCCTCTTCTCCAGGCTCTCTATCTCTTTTTCTCAGTTCTCTTCTTTCTTCTCTCCATTCCCCCTCCTTTTTCCAAATTTCTATCTTCAACTTTCTCATTTCCTCGCCTAACTTCTCTGTTATCTTCTCCCCTATCTCCTCCATCATCCTTCTTAACTCCTCCTTTTCTATCCCCCCTACCTCTCTATTCAGCCTTTCTGTCTTTTTGCTCCTTCTTAGGCTTTTTTCCTCTTCCTCCTTATCCTCCTCTCCTCCTTCTTCTCTTTTCCTTTTCAAAAAATCATCTATACATCCCATACTGCTTCTCCTTTCCTTCCCTAACTCATCTACTCTTCTCGGCCCTGCCTTCTTTTTTATTTCTTCCTCATCTCCCTTTTTTTTCCCCCCCCCCTTCCTCTAACATCCTATCTCTATTGGTCTCTATCCTCCTATCTCTAATAATCTCTTCATTTATCATTTTTTCCCTTATCGCTTTCTTTCTTTGATTCACTTACTCTATGCTCCAACTCGCTAGTGAATTCCCTAGTGAATTCTCTATCTTTATCCTCTACTACCACCTACTCCCTACACCTACTCTCTTTCTTCCACGTGTCTACGTGTCCACGTGTCTCACCTTTTCCTACTTTCTATTTTCTAACTCCTTACCCCCTTTATCTTCTCCTATCCTTCAATCTCTCCTCCTCTTTTTTCCTACACCCCTCTCACTTCCTATCTCCTATTCACCTCACCCCTTTCTCTCACTCTTTTCTCACAAATATCTGCCACGCTTTCACACACCTGTCACTCACTCTCTTACCGGAACCGGAAGCCAATAATATTTAATAAATATAGTATTTATATTTATATGTATTGTGATATATGAATTAAAAAATTAATGTTATATAGTATTTTTACTTTTTGTTTATGTATAATATTTACTCTAAATATTCTTTTTTGTTTAATATATTTCTTTTAGATTATAAATTTTAATTATACACTTCATAAGTTAAATCATATTTTAATTAAAAATTTAAAACAAATATTTAATAAATAATATTTATAAAAAAAGAAAGATATGAATAAAAAATAAAATAAATCAATTGTTTATTAAAATAAAAAATTTCTATACTTACAAATTTAACAATTTTATAATGTTTTGTAGGTTAAAGCTTTTGATTTAATCCTATAAATAAAAATTAAAATTAATTAGTTTAATTTTTATTCAAATAAAACTTATATTATATTCAAAAGTTATAGATTAGACCATGCTTAAATTGTATTTTATTTTGTTTTGAATAAAAGTTTACCCATTTCTGAATCATTATTGAACTTTCTTTTTCTGGGGAGAAATGTTGCTTCGCAAGATCTTCATCGGATATGGTACCCCCGGTATAATTTTGACATTTGAGACATTCTCAATCAACAAGAAATTATATATATTATATATGTCAAAATATATATATAAATAGTATAATAATTTATTATATTTCTATGTGCAGATGCCGAGGCACAGTCTGACAGCGATGGTTAACGCGACCCCCCTCTCTCGCAGTCGCAGCAGGCCCGCTGGCTCCTCTCTCTCTCCCGCTACCTCGAGCCGCCGGCTCTCTCTCGCCGCTGAATCCAGGCGTGAAAGACGGCCTTTTTTATATATATTTTTATATTTTTATATATCTTGCATAATTTTATATATCATTTATATTTTATTTTATATAATTTTTATTTTATATATCTTTTTTATATTTGTATCTTTTTATAATTTTATAAATTTTATATTATAATAATTACACGTTCACGCACACAACCACACCACATACAAATTTTGTAAATATACACACACACACATTTATAATAAACTATATTTTTACCTAAAAAATTGTACAATTAAACCTTGTCGTTTTCTCATCCCTTGCGATACCCCACTAGCAAAATAAAAAAAATAAATGTTTAATATATTTCTTTTAAAAAAAATAAATTTTTAATATATTTCTTGTAAAAATTTTTAATATATTTCTTAAAAATTTATAATATATTTCTTTTGAAAAAAATAAATTTTTATAGTCTCTCCCTCGCATCATCTCTCTTCTCTCGTCGCGTGAGCCTCTCGCGCGCTGCGTATTAGTTCACCGTCTCTCTCTCTCTCTCTCTCTCTCTCTCGCAAATGCATGGGAGAGCGCGCGCTTCTCTCCACGTGTCTCTCGCATGGATGCGACCCGCCGGCTCTCTCGAACGCGAGATGTAAACATTCGACACTTGGAATGTTTTTTGAAATAGATATAGTTCTTTGTGAAGATTTTTTAAGTGGGGTACAGCCTGTGGAGAGCGGGTCTGTCTCTGCAATCATAAAGTTTCGAACGGTCATCAACGAAGTGGGGGGGACATTGCAACAAAAATGGTAGTGCTTTTTAAGTGAAAAAAATATTAATGAATAGTGGATGAAAAATATATTAATATTAATATTTTTTTGTAGTTTGCCCTGTGTATTATTTGTTGTTGTTGGGTGATCAAGGACCTGGTGTACGATACATTAAGGGATGCAGAATGGGAGAATTATTCGGATGATGACTTCGAAGAATGGATAGGGGATGACGAATGGGACGGTAAGAATAAAATTTATAATATTGTATTATATTTTTAAATGAATAATCGTTATGTTTACGTTCCAATAATGGTTCCAGATATGTGTGATTGGGATTGGGACCCATATTTAAGAGACGATGACGGCGATTTATATGATTGGGGTCTGGTGTGGCTGTTCGAGCCGGATCCTGTACCTGTGTATGAAAATTGGGACGGTAAGAATAAAATTTATAATATTGTTTGGTAGAGTTAAATCGACGTAACTAGCCAGTTTATTTAATTAAATTCACAACGTTTCGACCATTTGGTTGTGGTCCTTATCAAGTGGACATCGCCAATCATTTTACATAACGAGAAACACATAAGAAAGAGAGAGATTGCTGAAATGTTTTTAATTAAGAAGCATGACAACACAATTAACTTACAAAGGGACACTGAAAATTTGACAAATATTTATGATAAAATTATAAAGGTCGTATAGATGTCTTTTTAACTGTGTCAATTTAGTTGTTGACTGAGCATCATACTGATGAGACGTGTTTTTCTTCTTTTTTCCTTATTTATATTTATTACTATGATAATTTATTAGATTCTTTTTAAGTACAATTTGATCAGTACATCGTTTATTAATTAAGTACGTCCTTTGTAATTCTAATTTATATTTTATTATTATTTATTATAAATGCGTTCTAATGTAAAAACTACTGTCTTTTTGTTTATAGTGTATTTCACTTGATAAAGACCACAACCAAATGGTCGAAACGTTGTGAATTTAATTAAATAAACTGGCTAGTTACGTCGATTTAACTCTACCAATTTATATTTACCACTAGCGATATATATACTATTCCTAAATTATAATATTGTATTATATATTTAAATTAATAATTGTTATATTTTTAAATTAATAATTGTTATGTTTACAGATGAACCATACGTGCAATTAGTTACAGATCGATAAGTCTCTTAGCCACGTTAAGCAAAGTAGTGGAAAAAATAATATTAATAAGACTACAAAAGCATGCCAAAAATAACAAACTCACAAACGTGCATCAATTTGGTTTTAGGAAAAAACGTAACATAGTACAACAAATAGTAAGAAAAGTAAACGACATACGAGTAAATTACAATAAAGACAACGTAACGGTGATGTTACTCTTAGATATAGAAAAAGCCTTTGATAAAGTTTGGATGGATGGTTTGTTATATGTATAAATGCTGGAACAGAAATACCCGTTTCATATGATCAAGCTAATACATTCATATATAAACAATAGAACATTTAGAGTAACAATAAATAATAGTAAATCTAGAACCAAAAAAATAAGAGCAGGTGTACCTCAAGGCTCAGTTCTCGGTCCGATATTATTTAATATATTTTTAAATAATATGCCAGAATTTCCTAAAACCAAATTAGCAATGTTCGCTAATGACACGGCAATTTACGCACACTCTTTTAGCGCAGTAGTAGCGGCAAAACAAATACAAATACATATAAATATTCTTGAACATTATTACAAATTATGGAAAATATCACCCAAGACAGATAAAGCAGAAGCAATTATTCTTACCAAAAAATACAAAAACACACGAATTTTTACACCGATTACACTGTACAAACAACCAATTCAAATTAAAAGTTCGGTAAAATATCTCGGCATGCACTTAGACAGTAGATTGACATATAAAGTTCACATAAGCAAATCAATTCATAGAGCATATGGGACTATGAAACAATTATATTCACTTATGGCTAAAAACTCTAAAATAAGTATTACAAATAAAAGACTTTGTTCAAAATATTAAGAAAAATATAAGCGAAAAATAAGGTCATTTCGAGACATATCGTTCTGCTTAACGGTTCTTAAATTATTTTCGACATCACGCGCTCGGGGAGAAAAAACACGTGTTTTCTTCCAATGTTTTCGATACTCGGCCCGAGCGCCAGCGAATCGGAGTCGAGCACGTACGTGCCACGCGCTTTGTTTGTGATCTATCCGAAGACCTCGTTACCGAATTCAAAAGGTGAGAGTCAGTCTGTCCAGAGAATTAGCGGAGCAAGGTGCTCCCTTATCCGCTTTCGAAAAGAATCCCGCGTTGGACTCTTTATTTTAATTGAACGAAAGCGTCGCGCGTGATATAAATCGCGAGTATATTTGTTAATTTATTACTCCGACCGGGTTTAATAAACTATTTAATAAATAGCTTGTGAAAAGAAAGAACCGCTTCTCTCGCTCATTATCCAACTGTTCCGTATCCACGAATCCGCAAAATAAAATAAATAACTTTTGTATGTGGAGAAAACGTACCGAAGGTTCTCGCACATATAAAAAATGGTCCTTCGAGCCGGATAATTAAACAATACGAACAGTGAAGTGCGCGTAAGAGATTGAGAACAGTATCGCGTTCGCTCTCAAAAATCAGGACAGACTCCGATTCGAGTCGTGAAGTCGACTAATCGTAACACAAGTTTTGTGTTGTATTCATGACTACGTGAAGTAAGTACAGTGCGGTACAGTGAGACAAGATAGTAAAGTCTTGCGTTACGCTATTCTCTTTTCGTGCGCCGAAATCAAGTCAGCCGCGAGTTTATTACCGTCGGCGCCGCAGTTAAGCCCCCGGTCTTTTTTGTACAAAGTTAACGGAGACAATTAATCGCGTTTCAACGACAGATTGTTCGCGAAATTCGTTGCCGTCGAATCGTAGAAAAGTGCCCGGCAAAATCAATTTAGTCTAATTAAAGACATTTTTTCGCTTCTCGCTTCGACGCGGAGTCGTTCGCGAGTGATTAGCCGTCGGCTCAGCTATCGTGCCCGGCATAATTTGTGCAGTCCGATTAAAAGACAGTTTGGTTTCGCGCTTCGACACGAAATCATTCGCGAAAGAGTTGCCGTCGGCGAAGGCGCTCGTCGGTCAACTCAGTGTAGTCTCAACAAACAATCAGAATCGCCTTTTTCGACAGAACGTCGTTAGCGAACTCATTGCCGTCGGCGTCGCAATACGCGCCCGGCATTTTCGTGTGGGACACACATTATACTTAAGAATACTTAAGAATAAACCATAGTTTGAGTTTTTTTGGACATCAAGTTAATATCAAAAGACAATAAATTACATGTGATTGGTTTAGAAAGCCGACGTTTTCTGGAAGATACTTGAATTTTCTTTCACAACACCCTATGTATCAAAAAGAGGAACGATCATCGGTCTGATTGATAGGGTAATTTTATTATTTCATCCTTCATTTCACCAGGATAATATAGAATTGATTATTAACATCTTAATAAATAATAATTACCCGGTAAAATTCATTTTTGACACTATTAACGATAGACTCAAAACTCTTTTTTATACTAGAAGTAATGTTAACAACAACAGTCAAAAACAGTCGAAGGATTCTCATTTGTTTTTTACTGTGCCTTACTTACCAAAGGCTACTGAACAATTGATAGGTATTACAAAAAAAGTCGATACTAGACTCTCCTACATGAGCATGAATAAATTAGGTAAATTTATTAAAACACACAAAGACAAAATACCTAAAGGAGCGAATACGAATGTAGTTTATAAAATTAACTGTAAAAACTGTGATGCCTCATATGTAGGTCAAACTAGCAGAAAACTGAATACTAGGATAACTGAACATAAAAAACATATTAACAGAAAGTGTTCCAATAAATCAGTTGTTACTGATCATAGATTAGAGTTCTCTTATGAATTTGATTGGGATGAGGTAAAATTTTAGATAAAGAACCATTTTACAATAAAAGACTTATATCAGAAATGTTATATATAAAAAGACAAACTATGGATTGAATCTACAAAACGACACTGAATTTTTGCCTGATATATACAATAATATTATAGATTCTTTACCAAAATTGCCAGGGTTTGCAAACAGACCTTGATATGTATAATAAAGGTGAAACACCGAGTTACTGCCTCATTTGTGATTGGGAGTTGAGACGGTAAAGACGTTCGTCTTTAGTAAACTTTGTTTTTTGAAAATAACTGTGTCTATGAGATCTCGCGTCTGATACTTGTAACTTCTATTAATAATTGCCAATTTTATTTGAGTGAGTGTACAGTGCATGTTATTTTTCAAAAGTATAGTGAATAATTGAATATTATTTATTTAGATCTCCATTTAATGTCTAACAACATTTCAATATGACGATTCATCAAGATATCTCCCTTGACCAATAAATCAGGAGGCCTATACACAGTGATTACATGGCACTGTCGCTCGATCTCAGTATGTATCAAAAATTTGCACTTGTCACACGCGATGACTTATTTAGAAACATATGTAATGAGACAAAAAACTGACTTTTATTATCTTGACATCGTTGATTGCCGTCTTTAATGTTCAATATTACACTTAAATTTTATATAATATTTGTATTGCGCTGAGGAAGGCTCGAAATGTCAGCCGAAACGTTCGCTCTAATGTGTATTTCTTATGTATATATTATTTCGTTAAAATGCGAATAAATGATCACTTCTTATTTATTTCTTGCTACGTTCAAATGAAGTTTTGTTATATTTTTTAATATTAATTGACAACTTGTTATGTTTAATACCTCTTATAGCCCTTCTTTGTTTACAATTACACATTATACTATTCTCGCGCCTCGGTATTCTGCGTGAAGTCTCTGAGGACATAATTCTTTCGCGTCGATACAACATCGTTCGCGAACCACCGTCGGCGTAGTTACTCGCACGGTGCGTTAATCAAGTGTTCGTCACGTTTCGACAAAAGGTGACACGTAAACTTCGTTCCGACGGCACAGCTACAAGTGCCTAGGAAACCCTCGCGACAAGTATTGTGAATTCTCGTTTGCTAGTGAAATTCACCGTTAATTTTTGTGACAATGTCGGAGGCGAAAGATCTGCTGATCGCGCAGATAGACACGATCGCTCAGCTAAAGCGAGTGATCGTGAACTTTAAAAATTGGCAAAGGCCAATGTGACGCTGCCAAGGACTCAAGGTCGACTGGACGAATTGACGTCCCTCTGGGCATCTTGCAGAGAACTCCACGTCAAGTTGCTGCAATCTACTACGCCCGAGGAAAAGAAGACTTTGGCATACTTCGTCGATGAGGAATTTTTGGTCGCTGAGGAAGCTTACTACGAGACGGCCGACGTCCTTCGTGATGCGATAAGTAGATTAACAGTTGTTTACGGCGCTCCTCCGCTTGATCGAAGTACTGATTCCTCCTTTCGCGATAGTAATAATAATTTTCAGTTGCCGCGGATTTCGTTGCCGAAATTTTCGGGAAAATTCTCCGATTGGGAGAATTTTAAAAATACGTTTGAGTCTCTCGTTGCAAATAATTATGCACTTACTAATACTCAGAAGTTTCATTATCTAAAACGAGTGTCATTGGAGACGCTGCGTTAGTAATCAATAATTTAAAAATTTCGGACGCGAATTATGATTCCGCGTGGCAACTTTTAGTCGACGAATACGACGACAAATTAACTTTGATTCATTCGCATTTACATGCTTTTATGAGCATACCTGTCATGAATCGCGAGAGCGTGGCAGAATTAAGAAAATTGCGCGAACGCAGTGGCTGCATCGCTTGCCGCGTTAAACAACATGCAAAGACCTGTAGATCATTGGGATGATCTCCTGGTGTATATAATATCACAAAAATTTAGTGCGAGAACACGCAGCGAGTGGAACTTGAGACGTTCCACTATGAATTCGATTCCGTCTTATAAAGACATTCACGATTTTCTCACAATGCGCATCCGCGGATTGTCGGATTTCACTGACGTTTCAAAAGAGAGCGGCAATGTTAAATATGACAAGCAACGGTCGTCAGTTAATAATATCGCAGTTCTAAAATGTATTTGCTGTTCGGGAAATCACTTCATTTCAAAGTGCGAGGAATTTCGCCAAAAGTCAGCAGCGCAACGCATGGAAATTGCTCGTACAAATAAATTTGTTTTAATTGTTTGAAATCGGGACACATGTCGCCGAAATGCATAAGCAAACAGCGATGCACCCAATGTCGTCGTCCCATCATACATTATTGCATTCCGCGAGTTATCAAGGGCCGGACGTCAATAAAAGTTCGACATCAGAAAAGGTGAGCGTATCGTCGAAATCAAAAACCGACTCTTCGTGCGTTTCCGATAACGCGGCCGTCGCTAGCGTTCAAACGGGGGAAACTGCCGGACGTCACGACTCCGACCGTGCTTCTCGCGACTGCGTGGGTTGACATTCACACTGCCGAAGGCAGATGTTTTTAAAGTACGCGCCTTGCTAGATCAAGGATCGAATTTCACTTCATTTCGGAAGCATTAAGTCAAACTATTCGTCAAAAAAAGAAAGAACCGACTTGCAGATTAAAGGTTTCGGCGAAAAGTATACCGGCTCTGCAAAATCTCGCGTGTCATTGCAATTGACGCCCTGCTCAAAAGCAAATCCTGCGTTTCCTATGACAGCATGTCTTTCAAAAAATTACCTCGTACGCTGCGTCACGGATTCAGCCCGTCGACTCATGGCCGCATTTACGAAGTCTTTCGCTCGCGGATCCGGATCCGTCGAGTCATCATCAAATTCATCTGCTTATCGGAGCAGACATCTAACGGTTTACTGTTGAGGCGCGATTTGAGACAAGGTCCGCCCGGCACACCCACCGCTCAATTAACCGCGTTTGGTTGGATTCTCTCCGGCCCTATCGGAAGTAAAAAACGGGTCTCCGCGGAGGCTGCCGTTTTAAATTGCGTTTTGGCTCACCGAGACGTAAATGCTCTTCTCCAGAAATTCTGGGAAGACAAAGAGATTTCGTCGACCACCCCCCTCACTGAAGGAAGATAAATGCGAACGACACTTCGTACAAACGCATTGTCGTTCTCACGACGGTCGATACATTGTTCGACTGCCATTCAGGGGAAAATCCGCCGATCGACATCGGGGATTCTCTGCCAATAGCGCGGTCTCTGTATAACCGTATGGAAAATCGATTAAAAATCATCCGATCTCTGCTCGCAATATAACGAATTCCTCGCGGAATACGAGTCACTCGGACATATGGCTCAAGTCAATGAGTCAGAAAAGACGGAGAATTCGCCTGTCTACATCCCGCATCATCCAGTGGTGCGGGAAGATAGTCGCACCACGAAATTACGCGTCGTGTTCACGCTTCGTGCAAGATTCGAAACGGCACGACGTTGAACGATCATTTATTCAACCGGGCCGAAACTACAGCAAGATCTTCCTGCCGTCTTGTCTCGATGGCGAAAATAACGATATGTGTATACGGCGGATATCGCGAAGATGTTCCGCCAAATTCGCGTGCATCCTCAAGACGTCGATTATCAAAGGATTCTTTGTGGCGTCCGACGGATGACACTTCGATAAAGCATTTTCGACTGCTTACAGTGACATACGGCATGGCTCGGCTCCGTATCTCGCGATGCGCGTTTTAAAGCAATTGGCTCTCGACGACGGTGCTCATTACCCCGCGCGGTTCCTATTTTAAATGAATCTATCTACGTCGACGACACGTTGTTTGGAGCAGACGATGTAAATTCATTAAGACACGCGTATTCAATTAATAAAATTAATGAGAGGAGGAGGCTTTCCAGCTTCGAAAATGGGCGTCTAATACAAGCGAGCTTCTCGACAAACTCTCGCTCGATCAGCCGGAAGTCACTGATCATCTCGTATTACAAGACGAATCTTTAAAAGTCCTCGGACTCTCGTGGCTTCCTTCCGAAGATTCATTTCGTCTCGTCGTAAATTCAATAAACCCGATTGAGCCCACCAAACGATCATTCTTTCATTCGTCGCGAAACTGTAACGACCCGCTCGGTTGGCCGCCCCGGTCGTAATTAAAGCTAAAATATTTTTACAAGAACTATGGATGGTACATTGCGATTGGGACTCGCCCATACCCGACGAATTGAAACTTCGGTGGAGCAATTTCGTATCGGATTTAGTGAATTGACAAAAATCAAAATTCCGAGATGGACCAGTCAAACTCCAGATAATTTAACACTCGAAATTCACGGGTTTGCAGACGCGTCAACTCGGGCTTATGCCGCTGTAGTTTTATTTGCGCGTCTTTCATTCTTTTCCGACTATACGATCAGTTTGATCGCGGCTAAGACAAAGGTCGCCCCGGTAAAACTGTTAGTATTTCGAGACTTGAATTAAATGCCGTCGTACTTTTAAGTCGACTTGTTAAATGGACAACAAATTCGCTTAATTTACGTCAAATTCAGATACATTGTTGGCCGGATTCCACGATTGCGTGGCGTGGATACGCCAGCATCCATCTAACAAGGGGACACTACACCCAGTACATCAAGAATCAGGATGCCAATTTTTTTGGTGATTCTAGAGTCAAAAAAGGTATACGTGTTTCGGCGTTTTGTCGAATGCTCCGTAGTTTTCGAGTAAAAATTTTTAAAAAATCGAAAAGTGCAGCAGCGATTAAGAGCTACCCCGTAGGTCGCAAGTTCGAGTCCGTGTCTTGTTACTTTTTTTTGTTTTATCTTACTAGTTTTGAAAAAGTGTTGTTGTTTAAATATATTTAAATATATATAATGTGTAATGACAAATATAATTTAAATAAAATAAGATATAAAACAAATATTTGAAAAAAAAATTTTTTAACGTAATAATTTAATTAAATAAATAAATAATATATTTAAACAACAACACTTTTTCAAAACTAGCAAGATAAACAAAAAATAGTAACAAGACACGGACTCGAACTTGCGACCTACGAGTTACTCTTAATCGCTGCTGCACTTTTCGATTTTTTAAAAATTTTTTACTCGAAAACTACGGAGCATTCGACAAAACCCCGAACACGTATAACCTTTTTTTGACCTCTAGAATCACCAAAAAATTGGCATCCTGATTTTCGATGTACTGGGTTTTAGTGCCCCTTGTAAGTGGACTACTTATGTAGCCAACCGTGTATCTGAAGTACAAAATAATCTACCGTCGGCTCGATGGAATCACGTATGTCAAAGAATCCTGCAATTGTACTCACGCGGGCGTGAAGCCAATCCAAGAAACACCCTGCCCAAAGCTCACTTGCCATAACGTCACGCGTCTTTCCCCCGTCCGATTGCCCTTCGCATCACATGGTGGACGGACCACCCTGCTCCCGAAGCATTCTACTCATGGCCGATTCATACGCCTCAGTGTCCGCTATCTTCATGAATCCAGATTGCATTGAACTCGAAATCTCGTCCTTCCGTAAAGTGTAAATGGTTTAGTTATAAAATTTTCGAACTGGACGAAGCTCGTCCGCGTGACAGCTTACATTCTTCGATTTGTTTCTTTGCTCAAGAAAACAAGAAAATTTTCGGCGTCTCTCCGGCACTTAATGCTGACGAGCTTAATGATGCCGAGACGTTTTGGTTGAATTACGTTCAGAAGAGATCATTCGACTCTGAAATTGATTCTTTAAGAAAAGATAAAAGCATCTCAAAAAGGAGCTCCTTGAGAACTTTTAGTCCTTTCCTCGGGGAAGATGCATTGCTCCGTCTCGCGGGCGGTTGAAGAATGCCGCTCTCGCCTATGGTGAGCAACACCCCATCATTGTTCCACAGGGTCGAATAGCATCTCTGCTTATAGCTCATACACATAAAATTACTCTACATGGAGGAGTCCAATTAATGCTCCGCACTCTTCGCCAAGATATTGGCTTTTAGGAAGTCGAAACGCTGTAAAACGCCATATCCGTCAGTGTATTGTTTGCACTCGTTATTCCGTTAAGCAATCAAATCAACTCATGAGTGATCTGCCTCGCCTCGTGTTAATCAGTCTCCACCGTTCACTACACGGGAGTTGATTACGCCGGTCCCTTCCTCATCACACCGTTCGTAGGAAGAGGACAGAAGGCGAGAAAAAATTGGGTAGCCTTGTTCATCTGTCTAGTAACCAAGGCTATTCATTTGGAGCTGGTTGAAGATTGTTCAAGTGCTGGATTTCTTTCCGCCTTTCGTAGGTTTGTTAGTCGCCGAGGTTTACCAAAAAGCCTTTATAGCGACAACGGTACGAATTTTCAGAGAGCGGACAAGGAAATGAAGAGCACATTCGAAGCTCTAATGAAAGACCCGGCATTGCACGACTGTCTTGCAAATGATCGCATTGAGTGGAAGTTTATTCCTTCTGCTGCTCCGCATTTTGGTGGATTGTGGGAAGCGGGCGTGAAGAGTTTCAAATCGCGCCTCAAGAGAGTAGCCGGGTCGCGTACCCTGTCACAGGCTGAATTCACGACCCTCCTCTGTCAAATAGAGGCGTGTTTTAAACTCACGACCTATCGCGGCGCTCAGCGACGACCCGAGCGATTTGTCCGCGCTCACACCGGGTCATTTTTTGATCGGCCGACCGATCATCGCGGTACCGGAGGAATCAGTACTCGCGATAAACGCTAATCGACTGCAGAGATGGCAACTAATCCAAGCGATGACCGAGCAACTTTGGCGTACATGGTCGCAAGATTATTTGCACTCTCTGCAACAGCGTCAAAAATGGACGGAAAAAACTTCATGTTTTTCGCGTAGGCAGTTAGTATTGTTAAAGAACCCTTTGCTCCCTCCGAGTAAATGGGAACTCGGACGAGTAACCTAATCCATCCTGGATCTGACGGACTCGAGCGCGTCGTTACGTGCGAACCGCGCGTTCCGTTTTAAAGAGACCTATCACGTTACTGTGTAGACTACCGATTAACAGTGATAGGTAATCGAACTTTGGTTAACAAACTAACTTTGCGTCGTAAATTTAATTTAAATTTAAGAATTAATATTAAGTCTATAAATGTATTATATTGAGGAATTATTATTTGCATCCTTAGATTATCAAACAAGATATTGTAACCTTGTTATTCAATCCTCCGTGGATTATATCGTTGTACTGGTTTGCGCTCGAGGACTCGAGATCGTCAAACAGTATTTACTCACCAAAAGAACTTTCTAGTCTATTGTTAAGAAAGTCTTTAGAATAATAGCATCAGATTTCTGTTTTCAATTTATAATCGTGTTTTTTCGCGCTCTCATCGTTAACTTTCTATTATTCGGTTGTCGAGACCTTTTGTATCACCTTTGTAATCCGCGTCTCAAAGTCAAAATTGACATTACTTTCGCATCCGTTCGCATGCGAGGCGGGCGGTATGTTCAAAATATTAAGAAAAATATAAGCGAAAAATAAGGTCATTTCGAGACATATCGTTCTGCTTAACGGTTCTTAAATTATTTTCGACATCACGCGCTCGAGGAAGAAAAACACGTGTTTTCTTCCAATGTTTTCGATACTCGGCCCGAGCGCCAGCGAATCGGAGTCGAGCACGTACGTGCCACGCGCTTTATTTGTGATCTATCCGAAGACCTCGTTACCGAATTCAAAAGGTGAGAGTCAGTCTGTCCAGAGAATTAGCGGAGCAAGGTGCTCCCTTATCCGCTTTCGAAAGAATCCCGCGTTGGACTCTTTATTTTAATTGAACGAGAGCGTCGCGCGTGATATAAATCGCGAGTATATTTGTTAATTTATTACTCCGACCGGGTTTAATAAACTATTTAATAAATAGCTTGTGAAAAGAAAGAACCGCTTCTCTCGCTCATTATCCAACTGTTCCGTATCCACGAATCCGCAAAATAAAATAAATAACTTTTGTATATGGAGAAAACGTACCGAAGGTTCTCGCACAGACTTATATATGTAGTAATCTTAAGACCGATATTGTTATATGCGGCTCCAGTCTGGAGCTCGGCAGCACCCACAAATATTAAACTGTTACAATTATATCAAAAGAAATGCCTGCGATTAATATTAAACAAAGACAGATATGAAAAAATCAAAAACTTACATGAACTTTCAAATATAAGCCTAATACAAAACCACATTGACGAAATCGGTTCAAGATTCTACACAGAACAAATAAATAATGGAATTGATTTGGTTAGAGAAACAATGTGTCTCGACAAAGCAACTAGACCAAAGAAATGGCTGTATAAATTAGCGTATGAAAAACTCGATGTACCTGACGCAGAATGTATTCATAGTTGACGTATTTTTATTATTTATTATTTATAGTATATTTATATATTGTTTAAGTAAAAGAAATAGGTTTGAGCAAATAAGCCAACAACAAAACGTAAGCAGATTTTTAATAAAACGCATTTTCCTGTATAATCACCAAATTATTAAAAAAAAAAAACAAATATTGTAAATAACATTTAAGCAAAGGCGAACATATATTTGTAACATTTATAAGAAGCTGAAGGTTAAGCCATAAGGCAGGAACTTCAATTTATATTGTAACAAACATTTCAGCTAAATGATTTTCATTTATTGAATATGTAAATTAATCAAACTGAATAAAGCTCTATTAAAAGTAAAAGTAAAAAGGCTAGGCACGGTACCGTCGAGATTGAAGATTGGAGATTCGAGTCTCGAGGAGTGGTATTTTTTTATTTTAAATAAAATTTTTTTTACCATAAAATGTAATTCTTACACAAAATAAATGTAAATAACACGATTTATTTATTTATGATACGTATATTATAAAAATACATTTTTCTTTGCCTCAAAAAGCCGTGAAACGCCGTCTGTAGAATGCGGTATGTGAACTTATATAATTATAAAAGTTATCCGATTTATATCGTGTTTGGTGTCGTTGAAATCGCAAAAATCTTATTAATCCATTAATATTATTTTCAAATCGATAAAATGCAAAATAAAGGTTTTAGTTTTTGACTTATAAGATGTTTATATTTGTAATTTGCCATGGATGGAGATTTCGAAACTTTCTTTGATAATAGGTCCTCTCACTCGCTCTATACTCGCGGTCTCGCTTTCTCTCTCGCACACGACGAGTTGTGAGATGAGCTCGAAAAGATAAGCGGGCCCGAGCGCCCGAGTATCGAGATCAAAGAACGTTCCGAACTCTCGAACAATAAATCAATAAACAATGGCTTCCCCATCCACGGCAATTCACAAATATAAACATCTTATAAGTAAAAAACTAAAACCTTTATTTCGCATTTTATCTATTCAAAAATAATATTAATGGATTATTGAGATTTTTGCGATTTCAACGACACCAAACACGATATAAATCGGATAATTTTTAATTAAACAGATAATCATACAAGTTCCTATCGCATACAGCTATTCTACAGACGGCTTTTCACGGCTTTTTGAGGCAAAGAAAAATGCATTTTTGTAATATACGTGTTATAAGTAAATAAATCGTGTTATTTACATTTATTTTGTGTAAGAATTACATTTTATGGTAAAACAAAATTTTATTTAAAATAAAAAAATATTAAAAAAAAGTCACTCCTTAAGAATCAAACCTCTAACCTCAACGGTACGTGTCTAGCCCTTTAACGCTACGCCACACGCTCTTCGATATAACGCTCTATTCCATACGTATTTATACGGCACTCAGTATTTTTAATTTCGATTTTCTCGCGTACGCTTGAGAAATGCATTTTATCTCTTTATTCCACAATAATTAAAAAGATTTCATTAAATTGACAATGTAGTCGTACTAAAAAAAAAAAAAAATTGGCCCTGCGAGGTCTCGAACTCTTCTCCTTTAACAGCTACGTGTTACCGGCGCTCATCTGTGCACATAGCACGGAATCGAACCACGTACCGTGCACATAGCCTGTTACCACTCGGGAGCATCGTGCACATGGCTACGTAGTTCAATGTGCACGTTTTGTGCACATAGAGGCGCTTTGAATTCCGGTTGCAGCTAAATCGAGGGGATGACCCTTAGAACATATATTGTTCTAAGGGATGACCGCTCTCATCCTTCTCTCTGATAATAGTAATATTGAGAAATACAATTGCATTTCTTAAGGGTCGATAGGCGACATGGTGGAGACGCCTATCGGCCGGCTGGGAATTACGGATTCGTTCATCCCAGATATTAGCCAAAATACTTAATAAATCTTCTTAAATTTACGATATTCTTAATCAGTAGGATTGTCCGCAGGGCGGCAAAGATTGATTTTTTGGAAAAAAGATGAATATAAAATTCATAATATAACTTGGGGAGATGCGCAGCTAGCAACGGGTAAGGTTGGGTTAGCCACGAGATCGTATTTAATTTATTATAAATTTTTAAGAGTAATAATGCAAAATTCGACTCTTTGCCGACTTGCTTTATTATATAAAGAATATATTAAAAAATATTTCACGAAGCTACGTAACTTCTTTTTATGTAATATCTGGGATGAACAAATCTCACCAGATCTATACTCATGGGGAAATTTTCGTGGTAACATACTGACAGCTTGACAAGGAGAGAGTATCATTCTATCTTGTCTCTCTTGCATTTGATATGTGTAAAATCAGTATAAATACAAAAACCAATATATTACGCACACGAATGAGAAATATTTTACATCTGCTCATTATATATGAAAATAAAAGTAATGCAAATTAAATTTCACATTTATTTATAATAGTATTGTGAGGTAGTAACACATATGGAAATCTTATAAGATGAATGCTGTACATCGATTAGCGTGATATTATGATTACAAGTTGCAATAAATGATTTTGCTAATATATTATTTTGAATAAAAATTTTATAAAAACAAATAAAAAAAATAAATAAATTTTATTCATTCTTTGTTTTTTTCTATTATTTTTTCTATTATTTGAATAAAAGGCGTATCGTATGTAATAGATAAATAATAATTTATATATATGTATATATTAAAATTAATATATATATATATATATGTATATGTATATATAAATTTCAAAACGTAATTATAAATTTATATAAATAATCTATCTATTTAATCTATTACACACGATACATCTTTTATTCAATAATAGAAAAAATAATTAATAGAAGAAGAAAACAAAGAATGAAGAAAATTTATTAATTTCAATTTTTTTGTTTTTATATTTTCTTAATTTTTATTCAAAAAATATATTAGCAAATCATTTATTGACTTGTAATCATATTATGCTAATCGATGTACAGAATTCACTTTATATGATTTTCATGTATTAACTACCTCATAATACTAGTATAAATTAATGTAAAATTTAATTTCCATTACTTTTATATTTTTATATATTATCAGCAAATGTAAAATATTTTTTATCCGTGTGCGTAATATATATTAAAATATAATTATTATATAAATAATTAAATAAAAATATATATAATAAATAATTTATTATATTTATAAAAAATTTATGTAATAAATTGTCTGTATAATATTTCACTTATTTATAAAATGTATTTTATAAATAAATAAAAAAATAAATGAATTAGATAAATATGATAAATTAGTGAATGAGGTAGGAAATGTCATATTTATTTTTTAGTCAATATATAAATTAAATAAAAAAACCACTCCTCAATGTTTAAAGTCGACCAGACTGGCAATAATTTATTATAAATAATTATTTGAAATACAACAACGTTTCGGCTGTCATTGCAGCCCTTTTCAAGTACATCAATTTTAAACAGTAAATCAACTTCTATGCAAACTACCGACAATGTTAACGCTTGTTTTGATGAACAATGCATTGTTCATCAAAACAAGCGTTAACATTGTCGGTAGTTTGCATAGAAGTTGATTTACTGTTTAAAATTGATGTACTTGAAAAGGGCTGCAATGACAGCCGAAACGTTGTTGTATTTCAAATAATTATTTATAATAAATTATTGCCAGTCTGGTCGACTTTAAACATTGAGGAGTGGTTTTTTATTAATTATTACTGGCAACCTTAAGGATTATTATTTATAAATTAAATGTTTATTAAATTTAATATTAATTTAAATTATATATTGATTAAAAATAAATGAATTAGATACATATGATAAATTAGTGAATAGGTAGGAAATATTTTTTTTCTATAAATTATTATAAAATTTGAATATAAATAAATTTTTATACAAAAGTATTTAACAATTTAATAATTTTTAATGATTTATTAATATTGTTACGTCCGCGACCACCCTTCGGATTATCTCAAAGAAATGTCGCGCGCACTCAAACTCTCACACGCCGGAAATGAATACACTCGCGTGGTAAAGCAATAAACTTTAATATTAGAAGCCAATAAACCGTAGCGATACAATATAATATTACGTGCATTAATCTTAATGCAAATATATCCGCCGATCAGCTGTCAGAGGATACGTCCTCACCGCACGACAGCTAGACCAGAACAAAACGCATCGATAGACATAAACAGCTTCTTAGCGACGATAGAAGATCCTGATAGAAGACTCTGATAGAAGATCCTAATAGAAAATCCTGACGATCGTATCATCAAACGGGCGGGACACGGACATAACAATATTTAAAATAATTATTTTAATAAAAATTATAATAGATAATTTTATTTATATTATTAATAAATTTAGGTGCCAGCAATTGCGGTTAAACTGATAATAAGAATAAATAATTTTAATAATTTAAAGAATATAAAAAAGAGATTTAAAATTTTTTTTAATTTTATTTATAGTGAAATGTAATAATTTTAGTTAATAAAAAAATTTATTTTTGAAAATTTATTTTTAATTAAGTTTAAAAAGAAATTAGGATTAGATACCCTATTATTTAAATAAAAATAAAATTAATTAAATATTAATGTAAAGCATTAAAAATAAAAAATTTGGCGATAATTTATTATATTAGAGGAACTTGTCGATTAATTTGATAATCCACAAATGGATAAACTTAATATAAATATTTTATATATTGTTGTTGAAAATTAAATTAAGAGATTTTAATTATAAATTTATATTATAAATTAAATTCAAATCAAATGTAGAATTATTAAGATAAGTTATATTGAAAAATATTTTTTTTGTAAATAATATTTAAATTTTTATTTAAAAAGGATTTAAATGTAAATTTATAAAAATTTATAAGTTGAATTATATTTAAATTGTGTACAAATTGCCCGTCATTCTTATTAATTATAATTTGTAAGAAAAGTCGTAACAAGTAAATATATTGGAAAATGTATTTAAAATAAAAAAAATTTTAGTTTATTTAAAAATATTTCATTTACATTGAAGAGATTAATGATTTAATATAATTTATTAAAATTTAAAAAAAATTAAATTTAAATATTTATGAAAATTAATATGATTTGTGTTTGTGATTATTTTAATTTAATAAAATTATAATAAAAAATTATATAGAGTTAGTTTTTGAATTGTTGAAGTATAAAAATAATTTGTAAACAAAGAAGGGCTATAAGAGCTATATTAAACAAATGCAGTTGTCAGATAATCTTAATAAAATTCATTTAAAACGAGAAAATAATATATAAGAAATAAACATTTATGTGTAGATGATATTAATAAAATGCATTTAAAATGAGAAAATAAATATATAAGAAATAAACAATTATGCGAACGTTTCGGCTGACATTTCAAGCCTTTCAGCACAATACAAATATCTCATTTGAGATCATTTGCGATCTGAGAGTTATCATGGTTTAACGTTCTGTTTTGTCCTCTGCAAAAAACCTTGTTAAAAGGATGTCGGATCTGATACGTGAAACTTTTGTAAAATTATCACCGATTTGTTTGAATCTTGATTTAATGTTTAACAACATTTCATCGGGAGGATTCAACCAAGATATCTCCCTTGACCAATAAATCAGGAAGTCTATTCTCATGGGTGATTGCATGGTGTTCGCATGGTGCTCGAACAAAGTATGTATCGGAAACGGTGGTTGTCATACACGATGACTTGTTTAATAACATATGTATTGAGACAATAACTGACTTCACATATTTATTATCTTGACTTTGTTAACTACCGTCTTTAGGCTTCCGGTTCCGGTAAGAGAGTGAGTGACAGGTGTGTGAAAGCGTGGCAGGTATTTGTGAGGAAAGAGTGAGAAAAGGGGTGAGGTGAATAGGAGATAAGAGGTGAGAGGGTGTAGAAAAAAGAGGAGGAGAGATTGAAAGGATAGGAGAGGATAAAGGGGTAAGGAGTTAGAAAGGAGAAAGTAGGAAAAGTGAGACACGTGGACACGTAGACACGTGGAAGAAAGAGAGTAGGGTAGGGAGTAGAAGTAAAAAGATAGGGAATTCACTAGGGAATTCACTAGGGAATTCACTAGCGAGTTGGAGCGAGTTGGAGCATAGAGTAGGTGAATCGAAGAAAGAAAGCGATAAGAGGAAAATGATTAATGAAGAGAATATTAGAGATAGGAGGATAGAGACCAATAGAGATAGGATGTTAGAGGAAGGGGGAAAAAAGGGAGATGAGGAAGAAATAAAAAAGAAGGCAGGGAGGCCGAGAAGAGTAGATGAGTTAGGGAAGGAGAGGAGGAGCAGTATGGGATGTATAGAGGATTTTTTGAAAAGGAAAAGAGAAGAAGGGGGAGAGGAGGATAAGGAAGAAGAGGAAGAAGCCTAAGAAGGAGCAAGAAGACAGAAAGGCTGAATAGAGAGAGTAGGGGGGATAGAAAGGAGGAGTTAAGGAGGATGATGGAGGAGATAGGGGAGAAGATAACAGAGAAGTTAGGCGAGGAAATGAGAAAGTTGAAGATAGAAATTTGGAAAAAGGAGGGGGAATGGAGAGAAGAAAGAAGAGAATTGAGAAAAGAGATAGAGAGCCTGGAGAAGAGAGTGATAGATTTGGAAGCAAGAGTAGAGGAAAAGAGGAAGAAAGGAGGTAAGAGAAAGAGAGGGGGGCGAAGGAGGGAGTAAGGGGATAAACGAGACAATAATAGGAAAAGTGAAGGACATAGGAAAGAAATTAGAATGGAAGGAAAGAGAAGAGAGAAGAAACAACATAGTAATAAAAAGAATGGAGAAGGGAAAGGAAGGTGTAAAGGAAAGAGTAGAGAAATTAATGAAAGAGATAGGAGCGAAAGCAGAGATAGAATGGATAAGGATGTTGAAAGGAAAGGAGGGAAAGGAAAGGTGAAATGGTTGTAGTAAAACTAGGAAGTGGAGAACAGAAAAGACAGGTATGGAAGGAAGAAGATATTAAGAGGAAAGAGGGTGAGAATAGAAGATGATTTAACATGGGAAGAGAGAAAGATAAAATGGAGACTAATGGAGATCGCGGGAGATAGAAAGGAGGAAAGGAAACAATGTATGGACGAGCTATGGAAGGATAAAAATCAATGATGTATGGTGGAGATGGGAAGAGGAGGAAGGTGTGCTTAAAAATTGGAAAGGAGAAATTAGAGAAGGTATAGAGAAAATGAGGGGGGAAGAAGGGGGTATGAAAGACAGGAATGGAGGAAAAAAAGGGATAGAAGAAGGGAGAAGAGAAGAAAGGAGGAAAGGAGGAGGGGAGAACAATAGTAAGAAGAGAAAGGAGGAAGGAGAAAGGTGACGGAGGAAGGAAGGAGAAAGGAACAGGAGAGAAAGGAAAAAGGAGGGGAAGTAAGAGAAGAATGGAAGATAGGTTTTTGGAATGTGGCAGGGGCTGAAGAATAAGGAAGAAAAGTTCTGGAAGGAATAGAAGATTGGGAGGTGGTGGTGATGATGGAAACATGGATAGAGGAAAGGGGGGTGGGAGGCGATTAAAAAGAGGTTACCGAAAAGATATAGATGGGAGAAGCAAGCAGCAAAAGAAGAGAAAGAAGAAAGGAAGACCGATGGGGGAATGATCATGGGGGTAAGGGAGGAGAGGGGAAAGATAAAAGTATCAGGAATGGGAGAGAAAGGCGGAGGGAATAATGATGGCGGATTTAGAAGTAGGAAGAGAGAAGTGGAGGGTAATAGGCGTATACATCAACGGGGACATGGAAAGGAAATTGGAGGAAATGAAGGAATGGATGGAAGAAGAAAGAAGAAAATAAATGGACGATTTTGGGAGGAGATTTCAACGCAAGGACAGGTAGAAAGGGGGGGGTGATAGGAGGGGAGGAGGAAGAAGAAAGAAGATCAAAGGACAAGAAAGTTAATGAGAAAGGGAAGAAGTTGATAAAGAGTTGGAAGAGGTGGGATGGGGAATTTTTAACGGAGGGATAAGAGGGATAGGAAGGGGGAGTACACATATACAGGAGGAAGAGGGGAATCGGTAATAGATTACGTGGTGTGAGAGGATAGAGTAAAGGAAAGGATAAAGAGAATGGAGGTGG
This sequence comes from Nylanderia fulva, assembly GCF_048542155.1. Lineage (NCBI taxonomy): Eukaryota > Metazoa > Arthropoda > Insecta > Hymenoptera > Formicidae > Nylanderia > Nylanderia fulva. The sequence continues at coordinate 27,752 of NW_028191120.1, forward strand.
GAGATAACATAGAATCGGACCATCACCCATTGATTGTAACGCTAGAAAGAAGAGGAGGAGCTGAAAAGGGAAAAAGGGGGGAGGGAAAAGGAATAAGAAAAAGAGGGAGATGGACAAAGAGGGGAGGAGAAAGATAAGAGAGGAAATAGAGTGGGGAGAAGGGGTGGAAAGGAGGGGTATTGAAGAGGACTAGAGGAAAAAATAGGAAGAATAGAAGAGGAATTGGAGAGAAGGAGAAAAAAGAGAGTGGAGAAGGGAAAAAGGAAAGGGTGGTGGGACGAGGAATGTGAGGAAGAATAGGAAAAGAAGTGAGGAAAAGTTAAGGGAATTGGAGGAAAAAAGGAGGAGGAGGAGAAGGATATAGAAAAGTGAGGGCGGAATATAGGGCTATGTGTAAATGAAAAAGGGAGGAGGAGAGGCTAAGATGGTACAAGGAGGCGATAGAGGCAAGAACGGAAGGAGAGGTATGGAAGATTATAAACAGGGAAAGGAAAAAGAGAGAAGGGGTGAATGAGGAGATAAAGGCGGAGGAATGGAAGGAATACTTCATGGACTTATTGGGAGGGATAGAGGTAAAAGTGGTAAAGGAGGAAAAGAAAAAAGGGAGAGGGATGAGGAGCAGGAGATAAGCAGGGAGGAAGTGAAGAGGATGCTGGGAAAACTGAAGAAAGGAAAAGCAGCGGAGGAGGATGGATACCGAGTGAGGTATGGAAATATTGAGGGGAGAGGGTAGAAGAGTGGGTATGGGGAATGTGCAACAGAGTATGGAGAGGAGAAGGATGGCCGGAGAGGTGGAAAGAAGGGATAATAGTGCCACTGTTGAAAAAGGGAACGGGGAATAAAGTGGAAAATTATAGAGGAGTAACATTGATGCCAACGCTATACAAGATATACGTGGGGATTTTAACTGAAAGGTTAAAGGAAGAAATGGAGGGGAAGAATATGATACCGGAGAGTCAGACAGGTTTTAGGAAGGGAATGGGGGTGATGGATAGTATCTATGTGTTGAACTATCTGGTGAATAAGAGGGTAAACAAGAAGGGGGGAAAGGTAGTCGCGGCATTTATGGACCTGAAGGCGGCGTTTGATTCGGGAGATAGGGAGGTGTTGATGGAGGCAATGAAGAGGAAGGGAGTGAGGGAGGGATTAAGGAGTAGGATAGAAGAGGTGTACAGGGAAACGAGGAGTAAGGTAAGAGTGGGGAAGGAGGAGGGAGAAAATTTTTGGACGGCAAGGGGGGTGAGGCAAGGTTGCCCAATGAGTCCGCACTTATTCAGTTTGCTGATAGCGGATATAGAGGAAGTGCTAAGAAAAGGAGGTTGGGGGGGGGGTGAAACTGGGAGGGGAAAAGGTGCATTGTTTGGCGTACGCAGATGATATGGTACTGTTGGCGGAGGATGAAGAAGGGATGATACATATGTTGGGGAAAATGGAAAGTTATATGGACAAGAAAAAGTTAGAAGTGAATGTGGATAAGACAAAGGTAATGAGGTTTAAAAAGGGAGGAGGAAGAATGAAGAGAGTGGAGTGGAGATGGAAAGGAAAAAGGTTAGAGGAAGTGAAAGAATTCACATATTTAGGGTATAAGCTACAGAGGAACGGGGGGCAGGAGGCGCAGGTAAAGAACAGAGTTAGGAAAGCAGGAGCGGTGATAAGACAGGTGTGGGGAATGGGAAAGAGAAGGTTTGCAGGAGACTGGATGAAAAGAGTATGGCTAATGGAAAGGTTGGTGGGGACGGTGTTGGAAATATGGGGCGGAAATATGGGGATGGAAGGAGAGGAGAGAGGTGGAGGCAATGCAGGAGCGATGGATTAGGTGGACGTTAGGAGTAGACTGGTGCACGCCGGGGTATATGGTAAGAGAGGAGATAGGAAAAGACAAATTTAGGATAAGGGCAGGAAGGAGGGCGGTAGGGTATGAGAGGAAGTTGGAGGAAAGAAGGGGGAGGAAGTTTAGCGAGGAAAATGTTTTGAGGATATGAAAGAGAGGATAAGGGAGGAAAGGAAAGAACGATGTGGGAGGAAGAGAGGGGAAATTCTGGGAAGAAAGAGGAATAGAAGGGAAAGAGATGGAGGGAAAAAAGGGGAAGGGGAGAGGAGTATATGAGGGGTGGGAACAGAAAGACAGGGAAAGGCAGAAGGAGGAAAGATGGGAGAGGATAAGAGAGTCGAGATATAATAGATGGTATGGGGAATGGAAGGAGGAGGGTTTACCGAATACCTGAGAAAGGGATGGGGGGAAAGTAGATGGAGAAGGATAGTTAGGTTTCAGAATGAACAATGAGATGAGAGGGGCGATGATACTGGGAAGAAGAGTGGAAAAGAAGAGTGTAGGTTATGGCGGGATAGAAGATGAACATGGGAGCATGTGATAGGAGAATGTGGGGGAGAAGGGGGAGAAGGGAAACTGGTGGGAAAGAATGAAGGAAATACTGCAGGAGAGGAGAAGGGGAAGATGGATGAGAGAAATAGAGAAAAAGAGGGAAGATGGGGAGAACGGAAGAAAAGGAGGGAGGGAGGGGGAAAAGGAGGAAGGAAGTATGAGGAGGAGAATGAGTGAGGTATGAATGAGGTGGTTGAGAATGTATGGGAATCGGAAGCCGAAGCGAAGCGATAGGTAGGGACGGCTCTTTCTCTCTCTAAAGTAGTAGATAAGTAGGTTAAGGTAGAATTAAGTTATTTGTAAATTAGATGTAAGAGTAGAGTTAAGAGTAGATATAAGTAAGATTGTAAGAGTTTGTAAGGTTGGGGAACGCTCCTTCAAAAGCGCCTTCAATCCCTTAGGGGACGAATAAAGAATTGAATTGAATTGAACTACCGTCTTTAATGTTTAATATCACGTTTCAATTTATAATTAAAATATTAGTATTGCGCTGAAGAAGGCTTAAAATGTCAGCCGAAACGTTCGCATAATTGTTTATTTCTTATATATTTATTTTCTCATTTTAAATGCATTTTATAATATCATCTACACATAAATGTTTATTCTTATGTATTATTTCTCGTTTTAAATGAATTTTATTAAGATTATCTGACAACTGCTTTTGTTTAATATAGCTCTTATAGCCCTTCTTTGTTACCAACATTAAGTTTAATAGAGCTAATTACTATTTTTATTAAAAAAAAATTAAATAAAAAATTATAGATATAATGTAAATGAGAAGTAAACTAAATAAAAATTTAAAATAAATTAATTAATTAAATAAAGTAAATTTTTTAATTGTACCTTTTGTATCAGGGATTATTAAATTTAAGAGTTTAACTAGGCTCTGTAATATATAAATATAAATTTAACATATATAAGATAGGCAATAAGAGCCAAATCGCGGATGACAGTGCGTTATTCTAAACGAAACTAAATTTTTTCGTTAGAATTAAATACCTGTGCACAAGGCACCAAATTTTTACTTGGACACGGCCAAGATATAAAATTGGAATAATCTCTACAAGAGATTTTTAATTCCATGTATCCCCTATTCCCCCTAAAGAAATAAAGTGCGAGAGAAAAATATAGATCCGAAAGTCGCAGAATCGGGAATCGAACCCGAGACCTTTCGCTTGCCGGGCGACTGCTCTTCCAACTGAGCTATTCAGATCCTTTCGATTCTATACTTTTCTCTGTTATATATATTAATGTTGGTAAATAAACGCCTTTAAGCCAGCGTGTATAAATTAAGAGTTTAACTAGGCTCTGTAATATATAAATATAAATTTAACATATATAAGATAGGCAATAAGAGCCAAATCGCGGATGACAGTGCGTTATTCTAAACGAAACTAAATTTTTTCGTTAGAATTAAATACCTGTGCACAAGGCACCAAATTTTTACTTGGACACGGCCAAGATATAAAATTGGAATAATCTCTACAAGAGATTTTTAATTCCATGTATCCCCTATTCCCCCTAAAGAAATAAAGTGCGAGAGAAAAATATAGATCCGAAAGTCGCAGAATCGGGAATCGAACCCGAGACCTTTCGCTTGCCGGGCGACTGCTCTTCCAACTGAGCTATTCAGATCCTTTCGATTCTATACTTTTCTCTGTTATATATATTAATGTTGGTAAATAAACGCCTTTAAGCCAGCGTGTATAAATTAAGAGTTTAACTAGGCTCTGTAATATATAAATATAAATTTAACATATATAAGATAGGCAATAAGAGCCAAATCGCGGATGACAGTGCGTTATTCTAAACGAAACTAAATTTTTTCGTTAGAATTAAATACCTGTGCACAAGGCACCAAATTTTTACTTGGACACGGCCAAGATATAAAATTGGAATAATCTCTACAAGAGATTTTTAATTCCATGTATCCCCTATTCCCCCTAAAGAAATAAAGTGCGAGAGAAAAATATAGATCCGAAAGTCGCAGAATCGGGAATCGAACCCGAGACCTTTCGCTTGCCGGGCGACTGCTCTTCCAACTGAGCTATTCAGATCCTTTCGATTCTATACTTTTCTCGGTTATATATATTAATGTTGGTAAATAAACGCCTTTAAGCCAGCGTGTATAAATTAAGAGTTTAACTAGGCTCTGTAATATATAAATATAAATTTAAATATATAAGATAGGCAATAAGAGCATAAATACAAGCCTCAGTTAAACTCTTCATTTATTACACCGCTTGGCCTTAAGGATTACAGGCGTTATTTACCAACATTAATATATATATACAGAGAAAAGTATAGAATCGAAAGGATCTGAATAGCTCAGTTGGAAGAGCAGTCGCCCGGCAAGCGGAAAGGTCTCGGGTTTCGATTCCCGATTCTGCGACTTCGGATCTATATTTTTCTCTCGCACTTTATTTTCTTTAGGGGGAATAGGGGATACATGGAATTAAAAATCTCTTGTAGAGATTATTCCAATTTTATATCTTGGCCGTGTCCAAGTAAAAATTTGGTGCCTTGTGCACAGGTATTTAATTCTAACGAAAAAATTTAGTTTCGTTAGAATAACGCACTGTCATCCCGCGATTTGGCTCTTATTGCCTATCTATATATGTTAAATTTATATTTATATATTACAGGAGCCTAGTTAAAACTCTTAATTTATACACGCTGGCTTAAAGGCGTTTATTTACCAACATTAATATATTATAACAGAGAAAAGTATAGAATCGAAAGGAATCTGAATAGCTCAGTTGGAAGAGCAGTCGCCCGGCAAGCGAAAGGTCTCGGGTTCGATTCCGATTCTGCGACTTTCGGATCTATATTTTTCTCTCGCACTTTATTTCTTTAGGGGGAATAGGGGATACATGGAATTAAAAATCTCTTGTAGAGATTATTCCAATTTTATATCTTGGCCGTGTCCAAGTAAAAATTTGGTGCCTTGTGCACAGGTATTTAATTCTAACGAAAAAATTTAGTTTCGTTTAGAATAACGCACTGTCATCCGCGATTTGGCTCTTATTGCCTATCTTATATATGTTAAAGTTTATATTATATATTACAGAGCCTAGTTAAAACTCGTAATTATACACGCTGGCTTAAAGTGCGTTTATTTACCAACATTAATATATATAACAGAGAAAAGTATAGAATCGAAAGGATCTGAATAGCCTCAGTTGGAAGAGCAGTCCGCCCGGCAAGCGAAAGGTCTCGGGTTCGATTCCCGATTCTGCGACTTTTCGATCTATATTTTCTCTCTCGCACTTTTTTCTTTTAGGGGGAATAGGGGATACATGGAATTAAAAATCTCTTGTAGAGATTATTCCAATTTTATATCTTGGCGTGTCCAAGTAAAAAATTTGGTGCCTTGTGCACAGGTATTTAATTCTAACGAAAAAATTTAGTTTCGTTTAGAATAACGCACTGTCATCCGCGATTGGCTCTTATTGCCTATCTTATATATGTTAAATTTATATTTATATATTACAGAGCCTAGTTAACTCTTAATTTATACACGCTGGCTTAAAAGGCGTTTATTTACCAACATTAATATATATAACAGAAGAAAAGTATAGAATCGAAAGGATCTGAAAAGCTCAGTTGGAAGAGCAGTCGCCCGGCA
>NW_028191121.1:0-30000 GCF_048542155.1 Nylanderia fulva
AGGTCCAAATAGGCTAAGTAGAATGTAAGATTGCGTAGGTTAAGATAATTTAGAATAAGAAAGGTTAGGGAAAGGCGGACGTGTGTGTGTGTGTAGGTAGGGCAGAATGAGAGAAAAGATGAGAAAGGCGGCGAAAAGGAGAGGCGTGGCGAGAAATGTAATTAGATTAAGTTTTAGGTATAAGTTTAGGCTAAGGAAAAAGGAAGGAAGGAATAAAGGTTTGGGAACGCTCCTTTAAAAAAAAAAAAGCGCCTTGTAATCCCCAATTGGGGCGGCAATAAATATATCTATCTATCTATCTATTCCATAAGATTTCAACGGACAGCGAACCGCAGCACGACCGTTGCCCAATCGGAGAGAACTCGTGGTGTTCTTGGCAGCAGGCGAAAGCTGAGAACGAATTAGATGAATACCAACACAAACCAGCTTTAAACAATGAAGTTTTTAAAGCTATTCAACCTATTTACGAAGAATTAAGTCGAGACGAGTTGCTATCCCGCTGTGTTGGCGGGTTTACTCAAAACAGCAACGAGAGTTTTAATTCTGTGCTGTGGGCAATAGCACCAAAAACTGTTCACAGTAACAAAGCAATCGTCGATATTGCCGCAAATATTGCTGTTTGCAACTTTAATGATGGTTTGCACAGCATAATGCAAATTATGCAAGTGTTAAATCTAATAATTGGAAGTGCTTGTTACAATTTCTGCGTTCAAGCAGACGAACGCCGGATCCGCGCAGCTGAGCGCACTATGACCGAGGAAGCTAAAGAAGCTTGTAGGCAGCAGAAATCAGCTCGGAAGGCCACAGATGACGAGGACATTAATGTAGAAGGTCAACTGTATGGTGCAGGCATTGCAGATTAACGGTGAGCTCCTAATAATTACAAGTTTTCTCGTTGCAAAACTTTAAATGCGATTTCTGTAAAACACCATTTTTCAAATCGGTGGCCAGCTTAGCTCCCACAATTTACATCGGATTAACTTGAAACAAAGCTTATTCTGCGCTAAATTAAATTGTTTATCGAGGTACGTAGCCGTTTTTTAATAGAATTGTTAGTTTTTTTTTGGGAACCAATTTTATAAACGATTTTCAGTGAAAATTTTTATACTTTTTTTTCAAATTAGTGTAAATTCCACAAAAATTAATATTTTTCAAAAATCCTACGTACCTCGATGGAAAATTTATCAGAGAATATGAAAAACTTTTCATTTTTGTTCTATGTCATACCAGTAAGCCGGAATCCTGGCCACCGATTGGACCGGAATAGCGCAAAGGGTCATCTTTGGCGCCATCTACAGGATATTCTTCAAAGATTTTTTTAATTTAAAAAATAATTTTTATAACTAGAAACTATAATAAAATCAACCCTCAAACCCGTTTTTTGATTACTCTATTCCTTAGATGTGAAAAAAATTAATGAAAAAGAGGAAAAATTTCTTACGCAAAGGTGTTATAACCCCTTAAAGACGACAATTAACGATGTCAAGATAATAAAAAGTCAGTTTTTTGTCTCGTTACATATGTTTCTAAACAAGTCATCGCGTGTGACAAGTGCCATTGTTGATACATACTGAGATCGAGCGACCGTGCCATGTAATCACTATGTGTATAGGCCTCCTGATTTATTGGTCAAGGGAGATATCTTGATTGAATCATCATATTAAAATGTTGTTAGACATTAAATGGAAATCTAAATAAATAATATCCGATTATTCACTATATTTTTGACAAATAAAATGCACTGTACACTCACTCAAACAAAATTGGTGATTATTTTATAGAAGTTTCAAGTATCAGATACAAAATCTTATAGACACAGTTTTTTCTAAAGACAAAAGTTTACTAAAGACAGAACGTTTTTACCGTCTCAACTCTCAATCCCAAATGAGGCAGTACCTCGGTGTTTCACCTTTATCAGGAGACGCGGTAGTGTCTCCGGCCATGTTCAAACTCTAAAAGACCTTAAAAAAGACACTACAAGTCTCTTATCCTGCACCATCAAAGTCCATCTTTTGGGGGTGTAGAACTACTAAAATATAAAAAATTTTGAATTGCACGTAATATAACCTGAAAGGCGGCATCGTCACGAGTAATTTGAGCCAAGAAGGAATAAAATCGGTCAAGCCGTTCTGGAGATACAAGCGGTCAAAAAGTGACGTTTTTCATGAAAAATGAAGTAACGTCGTCTTCTTCTCTGTCCGCGTCCGCTGACGTCATCAGGATTATATATATATATATAATATATATATAAATCTCTTCTCACCTTTCACTCACACCTCCCTCAACTTCCACCCACCCCTTTCCCTCCCACATCCCGTCCCCCCGCCCCCACCCCCACTCCCACTCTCACCCCTCTTTCGCTCTAACTCACCCTTTTTCGTCCTATTTTTTCAGTTTTTTCGTTCTCTCTCACCCTCTGTTGTCTTCTTTCACCCTTTTTCACCCTCTTTCGTCCTCTTTCACCCTCTTTTGTCCTCTTTCGCCTCTTTCGTCCTCTTTCGTCCTCTTTCACCCTCTTTCGTCCTCTTTTACCATCTTTCCCCTCTTTCACCCTCTTTCGTCCTCTCTCACCCTCTTTCATTCTCTCTCACCCTCTTTCACCCTCTTTCATTCACTCTCACCCCCTTTCGTCCTCTTTCACTCTCTTTCGTCCTCTTTCACCCCTCTTTCGTCCTCTTTCACCCTCTTTCGTCCTCTCACCCTCTTTCGTCCTCTTTCACCCTCTTTCGTCCTCTCACCCTCTTTCGTCCTCTTTCACCCTCTTTCGTCCTCTTTCACCCTCTTTCGTCCTCTCACCATCTTTCGTCCTCTTTCACCCTCTTTCGTCCTACCTCATCCTCTTTCGTCCTCTCTCACCCTCTTTCACCCTCTTTCACCCTCTTTCACCCTCTTTCGTCCTCTTTCACCCTCTTTCATTCTCTCTCACCCTCTTTCATTCCCTCTCACTCTCTTTCGTCCTCTTTCACTCTCTTTCGTCCTCTCTAACCCTCTTTCATTCTTTCTCACCCTCTTTCGCCCTCTCTCACTCCCTTTCGTCCTCTTTCACTCTTTTTTGTCCTCTTTCACCCTCTTTTGCCCTCTTTCACCCTCTTTCGTCCTCTTTCACCCTTTTTCGTCCTACCTCACTTTCTTTCATTCTATCACACCCTCTTTCACCCTCTTTTGTCCTCTTTCACCCTCTTTCGTCCTCTTTTGTCCTCTTTCGCCTTCTTTCACCCAATTTCGTCCTCTTTCACCCTTTTTCGCCTATCTCGTCTTCTCTTACTCTCATTCGTCCTCTCTCACCCTATCTCCAAAAAATCATAAAAATGAAAAGGTCAAGCCATGTTCAAAAGAAGGTCTTCAAAAATTTAAACCTAGTCTGTACAATGAAAAATAATTACTCGTAATTCCAGAGTTCCAATTAGTTAATATCAAATAATGTATTTGTTTCAAGTAATGGCAGTAGAGTTAAATACATACCTACGTATATGCAGTTTTTGCTGTTAAATGTACTTGAACAAAAAAAATAATTAAATGATTTAAATATAGAACATTTTAAATCAAGAAACTTATGGTATACTATAATCGAACTCTGTTTAGAAAGAATGTTTGTTTCAATCACAATCACAATACCATTTTCTATTATTTCTCTTATTATTATCAATAATGTTATTCACCAAATAATTATAGTATCAATAATGTTTTGCGATTTATTTAACAATTCATAATATGTTAGGGTTATAAAGTTTTATCTATAGGGTTTTTATTTAAATAAAATGAAGAATATAAGTATGCTGTCTTCTAAGCTGGGCAATAGAGCCAAGGAAACGAAACGAAAAATTAATTAAACGGAACTGTATCTCAATTTGAGATCCCAAAGTTCCACATATGAATTAATTTCGAAACTTACATATGGAGAAATAAGCGAGAAAAATATAGGTCCGAAAAGTCGCTGAAACGGGAATCGAACCCGCGTCTTTCACTTTTCGGGCGACTGCTCTTACCAACTAAGCTATTCAGACCCTTTCGATCCTATATTTTTCATTTGCCTTTTTAGTAGATGTTAGTAAATACCGCCGTGATTAGCCCAAGGCGTGAATAAACTCAGAAATAAATATTTTTATCGGCTCTCAATATAAATAATATAAGTATGCTGTCTTCTAAGCTGGGCAATAGAGCCAAGGAAACGAAACGAAAAATTAATTAAACGGAACTGTATCTCAATTTGAGATCCCAAAGTTCCACATATAAATTAATTTCGAAACTTACATATGGAGAAATAAGCGAGAAAAATATAGGTCCGAAAAGTTGCTGAAGCGGGAATCGAACCCGCGTCTTTCACTTTCCGGGCGACTGCTCTTACCAACTAAGCTATTCAGACCCTTTCGATCCTATATTTTTCATTTGCCTTTTTAATAGATGTTAGTAAATACCGCCGTGATTAGCCCAAGGCGTGAATAAACTCAGAAATAAATATTTTTATCGGCTCTCAATATAAATAATATAAGTATGCTGTCTTCTAAGCTGGGCAATAGAGCCAAGGAAACGAAACGAAAAATTAATTAAACGGAACTGTATCTCAATTTGAGATCCCAAAGTTCCACATATAAATTAATTTCGAAACTTACATATGGAGAAATAAGCGAGAAAAATATAGGTCCGAAAAGTCAATTAATTTTTCGTTTCGTTTCCTTGGCTCTATTGCCCAGCTTAGAAGACAGCATACTTATATTATTTATATTGAGAGCCGATAAAAATATTTATTTCTGAGTTTATTCACGCCTTGGGTTAATCACGGCGGTATTTACTAACATCTACTAAAAAGGCAAATGAAAAATATAGGATCGAAAGGGTCTGAATAGCTTAGTTAGTAAGAGCAGTCGCCCGGAAAGTGAAAGACGCGGGTTTGATTCCAGCTTCAGCGACTTTTCGGACCTATATGTTTCTCGCTTATTTCTCCATATGTAAGTTTCGAAATTAATTTATATGTGGAACTTTGGGATCTCAAATTGAGATACAGTTCCGTTTAATTAATTTTTCGTTTCGTTTCCTTGGCTCTATTGCCCAGCTTAGAAGACAGCATACTTATATTATTTATATTGAGAGCCGATAAAAATATTTATTTCTGAGTTTATTCACGCCTTGGGCTAAACACGGCGGTATTTACTAACATCTACTAAAAAGGCAAATGAAAAATATAGGATCGAAAGGGTCTGAATAGCTTAGTTGGTAAGAGCAGTCGCCCGGAAAGTGAAAGACGCAGGTTCGATTCCCGCTTCAGCGACTTTTCGGACCTATATTTTTCTCGCTTATTTCTCCATATGTAAGTTTCGAAATTAATTTATATGTGGAACTTTGGGATCTCAAATTGAGATACAGTTCCGTTTAATTAATTTTTCGTTTCGTTTCCTTGGCTCTATTGCCCAGCTTAGAAGACAGCATACTTATATTATTTATATTGAGAGCCGATAAAAATATTTATTTCTGAGTTTATTCACGCCTTGGGCTAATCACGGCGGTATTTACTAACATCTACTAAAAAAGCAAATGAAAAATATAGGATCGAAAGGGTCTGAATAGCTTAGTTGGTAAGAGCAGTCGCCCGGAAAGTGAAAGACGCGGGTTCGATTCCCGCTTCAGCGACTTTTCGGACCTATATTTTTCTCGCTTATTTCTCCATATGTAAGTTTCGAAATTAATTTATATGTGGAACTTTGGGATCTCAAATTGAGATACAGTTCCGTTTAATTAATTTTTCGTTTCGTTTCCTTGGCTCTATTGCCCAGCTTAGAAGACAGCATACTTATATTATTTATATTGAGAGCCGATAAAAATATTTATTTCTGAGTTTATTCACGCCTTGGGCTAATCACGGCGGTATTTACTAACATCTACTAAAAAGGCAAATGAAAAATATAGGATCGAAAGGGTCTGAATAGCTTAGTTGGTAAGAGCAGTCGCCCGGAAAGTGAAAGACGCGGGTTCGATTCCCGCTTCAGCGACTTTTCGGACCTATATTTTTCTCGCTTATTTCTCCATATGTAAGTTTTGAAATTAATTTATATGTGGAACTTTGGGATCTCAAATTGAGATACAGTTCCTTTTAATTAATTTTTCGTTTCGTTTCCTTGGCTCTATTGCCCAGCTTAGAAGACAGCATACTTATATTATTTATATTGAGAGCCGATAAAAATATTTATTTCTGAGTTTATTCACGCCTTGGGCTAATCACGGCGGTATTTACTAACATCTACTAAAAAGGCAAATGAAAAATATAGGATCGAAAGGGTCTGAATAGCTTAGTTGGTAAGAGCAGTCGCCCGGAAAGTGAAAGACGCGGGTTCGATTCCCGCTTCAGCGACTTTTCGGACCTATATTTTTCTCGCTTATTTCTCCATATGTAAGTTTCGAAATTAATTTATATGTGGAACTGTGGGATCTCAAATTGAGATACAGTTCCGTTTAATTAATTTTTCGTTTCGTTTCCTTGGCTCTATTGCCCAGCTTAGAAGACAGCATACTTATATTATTTATATTGAGAGCCGATAAAAATATTTATTTCTGAGTTTATTCACGCCTTGGGCTAATCACGGCGGTATTTACTAACATCTACTAAAAAGGCAAATGAAAAATATAGGATCGAAAGGGTCTGAATAGCTTAGTTGGTAAGAGCAGTCGCCCGGAAAGTGAAAGACGCGGGTTCGATTCCCGCTTCAGCGACTTTTCGGACCTATATTTTTCTCGCTTATTTCTCCATATGTAAGTTTCGAAATTAATTTATATGTAGAACTTTGGGATCTCAAATTGAGATACAGTTCCGTTTAATTAATTTTTCGTTTTGTTTCCTTGGCTCTATTGCCCAGCTTAGAAGACAGCATACTTATATTATTTATATTGAGAGCCGATAAAAATATTTATTTCTGAAAATGAAGAATGTATATATATGTATATTTATTGATGTATTATTATCATATATTATTATCATATATATTATCATATATTATTCGGCGTTTCGCCGTCCCCGTCCTCGTCCGCCTTCTCTTCGTTATAAATATCTGGATGTCATGTGTTTCCCTGATTTATATCCTGATGGTGTCAATGGACAACGAGAAGATAGAAACTTTGCATTGCCGGAATATTTATTTATTAGAACACGATTGATGTCGAAACATAGTAGATTCAGGTTGAATCGGCAGTATCTGTTTTTCCTTCTCAATGATGCTAACTACCGACAGTTGAAAAGTGGTATCTATTATACGATGATGGTTACTAACCCACGAGAGAGATACACTGCTGGTAGATACTTGAACGAATTGAAAGGTTACGAAAAGAAATGAATTAGGTCGATGTATACATCGACCCACGATCGGATGGTCGATAGGCGATGTGTATAGAAGATGGCAGTCTTGACTAGCGCGGTTCTATTTGTGTATATATTTATGTTTCAACACCCTCCCTGAATCGCGATCCTATTTGTTTCTATCATTGTTTACTTTAACTAGTCCTGTGCCTATACCTTTTAAACATTTTTCGTGATTTGAAATACATAAGCTCTTCGTGAGAATATCCGCGATCATTTTACTTGTCGGTATATATTGCACATCTATTTCGCCTACTTCATAGATTTGCCGGACATAGTGGTAGCGTATGTCTATGTGTTTTGATTTAGAGTGATGAACCGGGTTCTTCGTTAGCTTTCCGGCTCCTTGATTGTCGCAATAGATGGTTGTGGGTGATCCTTGATGTTCCCACAATCCAATGTCTTGTAGAAATTTTCGGATATATTTTGCCTCTTTCGCAGCCTCCGATAGAGCTATGTATTCGGCTTCGGTAGTAGAGAGTGAGACTGTCTTTTGTTTTCTGGACTCCCAAGCTATTGCTGCACCTGCAAGTTTAAAGTTATAGCCTGTGCGAGATTTTTGGTCGTTTATGTCACCTCCCCAGTCGGCGTCTACGAATGCAGTCAAGGGGTCGGCTTGTTGTTTGAAGATCAGTCCTTGGTCATTGGTTCCTTTTAGGTATCTAAGGACCCTTTTTGCTGCTGTCCAGTGAGTGAGATTCGGCTCCTGGTTGAAGCTGCTCAATACGCTTATTGCGTACGCGATGTCGGGTCGTGTCGCCGTTGCCGCATATAGGAGTGACCCAATTAAGCATCTATATAATTGTTGATCTACTGGTGGTGCCTCCTCGTCTGCTTCGAATTTGGCTTTTGGCTCCATTGGTGTGAGTACGTGCTTCGCGTCGCTCATCCTGAATTTGGTCACCAGGTCCATAATGTATTTGTGTTGATGCATCTCGATACGTCTCGAGTCTTCTGCTTGTCTGAATTCGATCCCAAGGCAATATGTTAAAGCTCCCAGGTCTCGAATCTGAAATTCACAACTTAGGAAATTTTTTATTGATGTGAATAACTCTGGCTTGTTTACAGCCACTGTTAAGTCGTCAACATAGACTGCGATGACTATTACTTCATTGTCTTTTTGTGAGGAGTAAATGCATGTGTCTGTGTTCGTTTGCCGTAAGCCGTATTTATTAAAAACTTTATTGAGTTTGTGGTTCCACTGCCTTCCTGATTGTTTCAGTCCGTATAGGGATTTCTTTAGTTTGTAGACGTGGTCTTCGTATCCTGGTTCAATGAACTCTTGTGGTTGAAACATATATATGTCCTCCTCCAATTCTGCATGTGTATATGCCATATTTATGTCTATGTGATATACTGCTAACTCTAACTCCACTGACAATGCCAGTACTGTTCGTATTGATTGTAGTCGTGCCACTGGCGCGTATGTTTCCTTATAGTCGACTCCAGGTACTTGTGAACAGCCTTTTGCCACTAATCGTGCTTTACGGCTTTCGATCGAACCATCAGGGTTGTATTTTGTTTTGAGCACCCAGCGGGATCCAATTGGTGTTTTGTCTGCCGGGCACTTCGTGAGTTCCCATACTCTTGCTTTCTGTAATTCTTCGAATTCCTTTTTCAAGGCTGACTTCCACGCTTCATGGTGTGGTCCGGACAATGCCTCTTCTAGGGTTGGTTCCGTAGGGTCGTCGAATGCTAGCTGGGCATACTCCATGGTGATTGGAGTTGTGTTGTATATTTTCTTTGGTCGCCCTGGTGTTCCACTTCGAATGATCTTCGGCCTTCCTGGCCTTTTGCGTATTTCAGGAGTCATTGGCGTACGAAATTCTTCTTAGTTGGAGTTCTCCTCCATTTTGTCGCTTTCCTCCCCCGCTTTTTCTGTTGATTGGCCTTCGTTATTCTCATTGTTTATTTTGTCTGAGATTGGTTTTAAGAGGTCGACATCGAACGTTGATCTTGCCTGGTCTGTTGCTGCCTCATTTATGAACTTAACATCCTTGCTTTTGATGATTTTCTTGGCTTCTTTGTTCCATAAGCGATATGCTTTTGATTCGTGGCTGTAGCCTAATAAGATACACTCAGTTGATCTTGGTTCGAATTTGCCCTTGCCGGGTTTCTTGTTCAGGGCGAGTCTGACATCCAAAGATTTTGAAGTGTCTGACGCTTGGCTTCTCTTGAAACCACATCTTGTACGGGGTCGTATCCTCGAGTGCCCTTGTTGGGGATCGATTTCTTATATAAGCCGCAGTGCTGATGGCCTCTGCCCAAAAATGCAATGGTAGTCCAGCCTGTAGAATCATGCACTTGGCCATTTCAGTCAGCGTCCTGTTCATTCTTTCTGCTACGCCGTTTTGTTGTGGGGTATAAACTACCGTGTGTTCTCTTTTAATGCCTAATCTGTTTAGTTCATCTTCGAATTCTTTTCCACAATATTCTAATCCATTATCTGTGCGGATTATTTTTATTCTGCGTTCATGTTGGTTTTCAACTAACGCTCTGTATTTGCAGAAAGCATCCTTGACTTCGTCTTTTGACTTTAGCAAATAGACTTCCACCCATCGTGTTCGGTCATCTATGAATGTAACAAAATACGCCGCTCCTCCAATTGATCGTGTCCTCACGGGTCCGCAGACGTCTGAATGTATAAGATCAAGTGTCTTACGGGTATGTTTCGTTGACTCCTTGGGTAACGGTGTTGCTGCCTGCTTTCTTTGGGCGCATATTTCGCAATCCGCCATTTTTGCATTCATGGATACTGGCAAACCTTGTACCATTTGTTTGGATGCTAGTTTTCGTAAGTCAACTTCATTTAGATGGCCATAGCGATAATGCCATTGTTGTAAGATGTTCCCTTCTTTCGATAGTTTCGTCTGCTCCTCCGTTGGCTTGACGAAGAATAGATCTCCTCTTCTGCGCGCCTCAACTATTACCTCATCGTTCCGATTGATAATATGGGCGTACTCCTTTGTGAATGTGACCCGATGTCTATTATCTACCACCTTAGCTACGGATATTAAGTTTGTATTTAAGTCGGGCACACATAGTGTATTTTCAAGTCGGATAGGCTTATTACCATTTGTGGTTGCTACTGTTAGTGACACGGCTCCTTTTCCTTCGATGGGCGTAACTTTGTCTGTTGCAAGTCTGACTGTCTGATTTGTTATTGGATTTAATTCTTGAAAATCGCCTTTCGAATGGCACATGTGGGAGGTTGCGCCGCTGTCGATACACCACTCCTTTGTAGGCACGGTTTCTGTGTTCAACGCGATCGCTATCGAAGTTCCATCTGCTGTATCGCTCCAATAGTTTGACGACATTCCCTTGTCTGTGTAGCATAGTAGTGCCTCTTCTTGGGCATTTGCCATTGATTGTTCCTTCCATGGGTTTTTCTTCCAGCATTCCGCCGCTTTGTGACCTAATTTCTTACAAAAATTGCATTTGTAGGTTTTGCGGTGGGGTACCTCGTTACCTTGTGCATTACCACCTCCAGTGTTTGGGCTGTACGCCGGTGTATTTCCACTTGTACGTCCATACTGCTTGCCCTTGAGAGATGATTGTTTGCTGTAGAGGGCGCCGGCTGTCTCTCGAGATCCTTGTGAATTTTTTCTTGCTTCTGCTTCTTCGAGTAACTTTATTTTTAACGCGTCTGGTTTGGGCAATGAATCTCTTGCCTCAATCGCACACCTGAAGTTTTCATATGAGCTTGGTATACTGTAAAGTAATAAGATGCTCAACAAGTCCTCGGCTACGTTGATACCCATCTCACCGAGTTTATCTACGGTATTAAAGAATTTATTAAGGTGTTCGGCCATTAACGCATCATCTAGTTTTATAAAGATTAATTGTTTTAAAAGTGTTGCCTTACGTGCGGGACCGCTCGATTCATACACTTGTTCAAGTTTGGTCCATACCTCGCGTGAAGTGATGCAGTATTTTATGTGGCATAACTCCGCTGGACTCATGGCTAAGATGATATCTGCTCTCGCCTTACGGTCATTCTTATCCCACGCCGCCGCGTCCACCGGTGTCTCCGGTTTTACGCGCGATCCGTCGACGTAGCACCATAGATCGTTCTTTACCAAGATTGCCTCCATGTGCACCTTTTAAGTGTCATAATTGTCCTTTTTTAACTTGTCTATATGCACACTTAAACTGGTTGCCATCTTTCTATTGACTCACACAGTTTACTACTTGCGGTTGTAAAGTATTTATTATTTCGCACGAGCACGTGCCTTCCCGATTGTGAGGTTATAACTACCTCTCTCGTTGGGTTATTTCGCGCACTAATTTGTGACTTACGCTTGCGGTGTGCACTGCGCTGGGCCCATAACCTGTTGGAATGTGAGCTTGGGTAGCGCAAGGATGGATCCAAAAAGAAAAAATATAGTGTAGAGCTTAGACACGTTTTATTATATGAAAAAGATTGTACAGCCTGAGGGGGCCAAGGCACAGCGGAAGTGAGTACGGCCGGGCTCGATTTATCGATTAGGTCGATGTATACATCGACCCACGATCGGATGGTCGATAGGCGATGTGTATAGAAGATGGCAGTCTTGACTAGCGCGGTTCTATTTGTGTATATATTTATGTTTCAACACGTAATATAAATGTCATTTTAATGTATTCCTTTCTCTTTGTAAAAATACTTTTAATTTGCATATTTGGAAAGGCGCAAATATTCAAATGAAATTGAATAAACATTTGTAAGGTTGAGTATTTACAAATTGTATTAATATTTAATTTTTTAATTTTGCAATACTTTATGTACATAAATCTTATGCATAAAATTATAATTTTGATTGATTAATAAAATTAATTATTAAAAAATATAATTTATATCATATATATAATTGCAAGAGACGATGTAAATTAAAATTAATTTGATCTTAATTTTTACTAAGCTAGTAATAATTTTTATATCTCTGTAATTTTGTCTTATAAATATATGTAGATGTAACAAGTATTCTTTATGTATTATTAATTATTTATTATTAACAAAATTAATATAAATGCATTTGAGGATTGTATTTCAATAATATAATTATATCAGTAATATGGCATAAAAAACGTATACATAAGCAATATAATTTTATTTAAATTAAATATAAACGTATATTTTTCTTACAAAATATTTATATTATTGCATAGTTTATCGAGTAAAAAATATTGTAAAATCTATTTATTACATTGATGTAAATATATGTATACATATATTAATATTATATAAAATGTTAGCTTATAA
This sequence comes from Nylanderia fulva, assembly GCF_048542155.1. Taxonomy (NCBI): domain Eukaryota; kingdom Metazoa; phylum Arthropoda; class Insecta; order Hymenoptera; family Formicidae; genus Nylanderia; species Nylanderia fulva. Next base: position 12,585 of record NW_028191121.1, read on the forward strand.
AAGAATTATTTTTTAACAAAAATTTGTCTTACTTTTGTATTTATTAATGCAAAAAAACTTTTGCATTAAAGCAAAGAAACTTTTATACTATTACATATGATATCAAATGTGATTTTAAAAATTTTGTATTAAAGCAATCAATTATTTTAATCAATGATTTTGCCAATAAGATATAACTAATATGATTGGATGTATAGTATACATATTTTTATTTGTGAAGAAATTAATTTATATACTGTTTTTTTGTTTAGAGAAAAATGGATTCTGGTGGTACTGCAGGAAAAAATATTCCATTATCAAGTTTGTTATAAATAATTCATACTCAGAAATACCAACAGCGTGGCTTATATTAAATGACAATCAACAACAGAAGTGCTGGTGGCCTCGGACAGCAAATGCTGCACCTCTAATCGCAAAGTCTGAATTTTGAAACTTGGGATCAGTATAATATTGAAGTCATAAAACATTATAGTAAATACTTATGCATTTTTATCTTTTGTGTACGAGGTGTGTTCAAAAAGTATCGCGAATTTTGAATTTCCGCGGGTTACGTATATTCGATTTTCGATTTTTTTGTGGCGTTATGTTGGTACTCATGTTTCTCATTTATGCCGACAAGTACGGCCATTTTGAATGTTCAGTTAATTTTTGACAGCTGCTTTGCTTGCACGTGTTTTGGCTCGTCTTCGATTTTTGCCTATTCCAAAAAATGGATCAAAGAATCTGTATCAAATTTTGTGTGAAAAACAAAATTAAGTGCGCGGACGCATTCCGAATGTTGACTGTGGCATATGGTGAAGCTACCTTGGACCGAAGCAACGTTTATCGGTGGTACAAAATGTTTTCCGAGGGCCGAGAAGATGTGAACGACGAAGAGCGTGCCGGACGCCCGAGCACGTCAACAACAGACGAAAACATTGATGAAGTGAAGAAAATAGTATTGGTCAATCGTCGAATCACCGTTAGAGAAGTTGTAGCGACTTATAAATAAATTCACCAGATCTTTGAAAAAGTAATGTTTATTCATTGAAAGTAGAAAGCGAAAGAACAAAAAGAATTAATATGTAACAAATAAATGAATGAATGTGTTGTTATGGAAATATTGATTTTTCTTAAAAACATTATGTATATTAATGAATTGAAGTTATTACAAATGTATAAAGATGTAAAAAGTGTAAAAGTGCAGTGAAAAGTGTAAGGTGTAATAAAAGTGTAGAGTGTAAATGAAAGGTGTGGATGATGAATGCTACAGTACTCCCCCCCCAAGTGACGATATTCGTTGCGAAATGGACTTTCTTCTTCTTTGGTGGGTAGGTGCGTAAAGCTTTTCCAACAGTAGAAGAAGAAGAAGGATTTGAAGTAGCAGAAACAGGGGCTGAAGTAACAGGAACAGGAGCTGAAGTAGCAGGAACAGGAGTTGAAATAGCAGGAACAGGAGTTGAAATAGCAGGAACAGGAGCTGAAGATCTGGTAGAAAGTTCAGTAGAATCTGAAGTTCTAGGAATGAAGGCTGGCTTGAGACGTTCTGTCGAAATATTGACAACTCTTCCTGAAACATTAACTGCAAATAAATGATCAGAGATACGTTTCTCAATAGGAAAAGGGCCAGAATAAGGAGGTTGTAGTGACTTCCTAACAGTATCTTCTCGAATCCAAACATGAGTACAATCAAAAAGATTCTTGTGAACAAAAGGTGATATTTTGCAATGATGACTTGTAGGAGATGATCTGATATTCCTCATATGAATCCTGTGTTTTTCAAGAAAGATTTCAGGATCTGCAGGAAAATCTTCTTCAATGAAAAATTCTCCAGGAATACGAAGAGTGGATCCATAAAGAAGTTCTGCAGGTGAAGCTTTTAAATCTTCTTTGAAACACGAACGTAATCCCAAAAGAACTGAAGGTAAAGATTCTACCCAGTTGGTTGTTTCGTGGCACATAATCGCTGCTTTCAAAGTCCTATGCCATCTTTCCAGAATTCCATTTGAAGCAGGATGATAAGCAGAAGTTCTAATCCTTTGGCATCCAATTAGGTTTGTTAAAGCTTTGAATAAAGCTGCTTCAAACTGAGGACCTCGATCTGTTGTAATGCTGATAGGAGAACCAAAACGTGCTACCCAATGTGAATAAAATGTTGTAGAAATAGTTTCAGCAGAAATCTCAGAAATAGGAACAGCTTCAGGCCATCTGGAAAAACGATCAATCATAGTAAGACAATAATGGTAATTTTGACAAATAGGAAGTGGTCCAACAATGTCTAAATGCACATGCTAAAAGCGTTGATCAGGAATTGCAATCTTAATTGGAGAATTCTTGGTGTGTCTTGAAATCTTCGCACGTTGACATGGAAGACAAGTTCGAGTCCATTCCTTCACATCTTTCTTCAAAGAAGGCCAAATGAATTTCAGTAGTAATTGTTTAGATGTCAATCTGCCGCTGGGGTGAGCGAGTCCATGAACAACATCAAAAATTCTCTTGCGTAAGAGTTTAGGAACATATGGACGAATTAATTCCGAAGAGCAATCACAATAAATAGGTATGGTTGATCCTGAAAGAATAAGTTTCTTCAACAGAAGTGAAGAATTTGAAGAAAGTAAAACTTGAAGTTCTTCATCTTCTTTCTGATAATTAGCAAGTTCTTCTAAAGAAACTATAATAGGCATTGAAATAGATTCAATTCTTGACAGAGCATCAGCAACTGAATTCATTTTTCCAGAAATATAGGTAATATTTGTAGAGAATTGAGCAATAAAGTCCAATTGTCTGATCTGTCTTGGTGACGCTTTATCCAATTTTGACGGAAAGCAAAAATCAAAGGTTTATGATCAGTTCTGATAATCAATTGTCTTCCTTCAACAAAATGCCTGAAATGTTTAATAGCCAAATAAATGCTAAGAAGTTCTCTATCATAAGTGCTATAATTTCTTTGAGCTTTGTCTAGTTTCTTTGAGAAAAATGCTATTGGTTTGATATCGTCGTCAATAGACTGTTCAAGTGATGCACCAACAGCAAAGTCAGAAGCATCACAAGTTAAAATAAGAGGAGCATGAGGAGCAGGATGAGAAAGGGTAGTAACTTGTAAAAGTTCTTCTTTACATGACTCGAAAGCTAATTCCGCTTCTTTAGTCCAAGAAATAATTCTTCTATCCCTCTTGCGACTGTCCTTTAAATATTCTGTTAACAAAGCTTGATGATTTGCAACATCTTTGAGACAGCGACGATAATAATTGATAATTCCTAAGAATCTGCGTAATTCATAAAGTGTCTTAGGTTTAGGATAATCAATAATTGATTTCACTTTTTCGGATGTAGGTTTAACTCCTTGGTTAGAAACTAAGTAACCAAGAAAAGAAATCTCGCTTTGACCGAAAAGACATTTAGCGACATTGATTGTCATTCCAGCTTGTTGAAGACGATCAAAAATAATGCGTAAGTGAGCAATATGTTCTTTCTCATCTTTAGAAGCAATAAGAATGTCATCAAGATAACAAAAGGCAAAACTCAAATCATTAAGTAAAGAGTTTATGAGCCGTTGAAAAGTTTGGGCTGCGTTTCGTAAACCGAAAGGCATTACGACAAATTCAAAAAGCCCAAATGGAGTAGTGACAGCTGTTTTGTGAATATCTTCTTTAGCGACGGGTACTTGATAGTACGCTTTAACTAAGTCGATTTTAGAAAAGATATTTTTACCAAAAAGTGAAGAAGAAAAATCTTGAATATGAGGTAAGGGATAACGATCCGGGATAGTCACTGAATTGAGTGCACGATAATCACCACACAGTCTCCAAGAATTTTGTTCCTTTTTAGGTACCATATGTAGAGGGGCTGCCCAGGAGCTGCTTGAAGGTCTGCAAATTCCTTGCTCCATCATAGACTTGAATTCTTCCTTGGCACATTTAAGTTTCTCAGGAGTAAGTCTTCTGGGAGTCGAAAATTTAGGAGAACCTTCCGTAACGATATGATGTTCAACACCATGTGTTTTTACCGAAGAAATTGGAGAAAAACGGATGAGTCCTGGAAATTCGGTTAAAAATTTGTGGTACACAGAATCAGGAGATGTGGTAAAAATTGACAAATGTGCAACTTCTTGAATTTTTCCAGTATTCATAAGACCGGTAACATTATCAATCAATTTCTTGTTTTTAATGTCAATTAGGAGATTAAAATGACAAAGGAAATCGGCGCCTAAAATAGGACGTTGAATATCCGCGACACAAAATTTCCATTTGAATTCTCTCCTTAAACCGAGGTTCAAAATTAAAGTTTTAGAACCGTAAGTATTAATTTGAGTACCATTTGCGGCAAAAAGTTTTAAATTAGTATGCCACGGCTTCAATAAAACCTTTTTAGGTAACAACGATATATCAGCGCCCGTATCGACAAGAAAATTCAAATTTGAATGTCTGTCGAAAATAATGAGGCGATTGTTAGAAACACCGTCGTAAGCAGCCTCAGTCTTAAGCGGCGTTTTTAGTTTTCCTGTGAAGCCAAGAATGTTTTGGACATAGAACAAGGTAAAGTACATCGTTTAGCCTTATCACCAAACTTCTTATGGTAAAAACAAATTGATGTATCTTTAATATCTTTATTTGATTTGTCTTTGTTACGCGATAACGATCTAAATCTTCTATTCTCTCTAGACCGGTTTTTGGAACGATCTCGACGACGAGAAACTTCAAGAGCTTCGATTCTTCGTAGCAAATCCGCGAAATCCGAAGATTTATTACTTGTATTATTGGAAACTTCCGCGACTTGCAAACCGCCGTCCCGATCAGCAATTTTATCGGCTAATTCCGCAAGTTTAGCAAGAGGAACATCCTCTACTACGGCTAAAGTCGTTTGAATTCTATGTGGTAAGCGTTGAAGCCAAATCATTTGCAAAACACTATCTGCTAAAGATCCTCCAGACAAATGACGAATTTCTCGAAGTAATTCCGAAGGCTTTTTATCATTAAGTTCAATTCCAGCTAATATTTGTCTCAAACGTTTTTCCTCTGAATCCGTAAAGCGATTTATTAATATTTTCTTTAAATAATTATATTTATCTGTTTCAGGTGGATTTTCAATGACTTCAGATATGTTTACTAAGGCTTGTTCATCAAAATGACGAATGACAGAACTATATTTAATATCATCTGATCGAATTCGATAAACCGTAAACTCACTTTCAATAGAAGCAAACCAGAGTTTAGGTTGTTTATGCCAGAAAGTCGGTAGTTTTAATAAACGAAACTCATTTGAGTGAATTTGTAACATAGGATCACTCACCTGATGTCCAGTTTGAGATGGTAAAATATTAATATTTTCTGATCCAACCTGATTTGATCCGCTCGCCAAATCCATATCAATCTGTGTATCCGAACAGGGTCTAACTGGTGATCTATCGATTGGCATTTTCCTCTTGTTCCAGGAATCCGATAAAATGATTTGAGAATTTCCGTGAAGGACTAATCCGCCTCTGATGTTTCAAAGATCCGGAGAATGAATCTCTTAAAATCAGAATATCCAGCAATTCTTCTAAGCAATGATAATATTTCGCAGACTTCAAATACGACGATCTCTTGGCACTTATTCCGCATCAGCCTTTAAAATGCGTCGGCTTTAATATCACGTCGGCTTTAATATCACGTCGGGTTTAATATCACGTCGGGTTTAATATCACGTCGGGGTCACCAAAAATGTAGCGACTTATAAATAAATTCACCAGATCTTTGAAAAAGTAATGTTTATTCATTGAAAGTATAAAGCGAAAGAACAAAAAGAATTAATATGTAACAAATAAATGAATGAATGTGTTGTTATGGAAATATTGATTTTTTTTAAAAACATTATGTATATTAATGAATTGAAGTTATTACAAATGTATAAAGATGTAAAAAGTGTAAAAGTGCAGTGAAAAGTGTAAGGTGTAATAAAAGTGTAGAGTGTAAATGAAAGGTGTGGATGATGAATGCTACAAAGTTGCTGAGGACCTAAACATATCGATTGGCTCGTGCCATTCAATTTTTACCAATGATTTGGGCATGACACGGGTCGCCGCGAAATTCGTACCAAAATTGCTCAATTTTTGGCCAAAAACAACACACTAATAATGCCGCAGCCACCGTATTCCCCAGATCTGGCTCCCTGTGACTTTTTCTTGTTCCCGAAACTGAAGAGGCCCATGAAAGGACGACGCTACGCTACGATTGAGGAGATAAAGACGGCATCGAAGGAGGAGCTGAACAAGATCACAAAAAATGATTTTTTGAAGTGCTTCGAGGATTGGAAAAAACGTTGGCACAAGTGTATAATATCTGGTGGGGATTACTTTGAAGGGGACAAAATAGATATTCATGAATAAATAAATAATTTTTGAAAAAACACAAAATTCGCGATACTTTTTGAACACACCTCGTATTATGATTATATTATATTACACTATTAAGAGTCATTTAAGTTTGAGCAGAACATATTTATTATAATGCTTTTATTATTATTGTGATTATTATTAGTATTATTATATTATTATTATTATCATTAATGCGCAATTTAATATAAGTATATCTATTTTTTTATTATAGGATCTTTGGAATCTGCAAGAAAAAGTGCAGCTGACTCCAACTACCAAACAACCGACAAAGATAAATTGGGACGTGGCAAAAGACAGCATACTTTGTACAATCGATATAGCAGTGAAGAAGAAGAAGACGACGATTATGTACATCAATTATCTGCTAAAATTAAGAGTATGTATTAAAACAGCATATTTTATTATATTTGATAATCTCCATTTTTAAAGGGCTATATAAGCAAAAATTTTTTTTAAATATTTACAGAGAAAGAAAGCAAGCAATACGAATAAAATTACATCTGCTTTTCCACTGTGTCCAGACAGTTTAACCTTCTATAATTTTACCAACAATGAAATCGAAAGCATCAAAACTGTGATTGACACAGTAAAAAAGATTTCATTTTCACAACCTTGTGATACGTATAGTATGTGATATTATAATCTTTGATATTTTGATTTTTATTATATATTGTATACATTTCCAGAGAAAAAGAAAATTTCTTGTATACAAGAAGTGGATATACGTCAGATTTGTAATATGCCCATAATATTTCAAAGTATGTATATTGTCATGAGCATCGATATATAGAATGGACTGAGCATCGAATAAGAAGTTGTGCACCAGCTATAGAAAAAGAGGTACTACATAGGAGGCTCTTAAGTAGCACTTTATTGGTCATCTGGAGAAGGAAAAATGACCAAAAAGGTGCTAGATAAAAGCCTCTTACATATAGTACATTTCTTTCTACAGCTGGCATCCGTCCGCTTCCCAGGTAGCAAACTGACGTCATTAAACGTCAAAATAACGTCATACGACGTCAAAATAACGTCATTTTGACGTTTAATGACTTCAGTCTGTTACCTGGGTTATTTATTGATGTTCAGTTCATTTTATATGTCGATGATCATAAGTATATAAAGTCAACAAAAATTATATTCATATATATATATATATATATATATATATATATAATATTTCTTTTTTATAAATTGTGATCCATTACCTGAAGAACATGAAAATCATGAAGAATTGCAAGAAATAGTTAATGAAGTATCAGACCCTAATATAAAAAGTATGTATTAATATATGCATATAATGGTTTTTAGTTAAATAGTAATATAAAATTATGTATAATAAAAAATACATTGTACACATTGCAGAGTACTTCAATCAAGTGATACGTACACAGCAAGATATAATACGTACACAAGGACAAATAACACGTACACAAGCTACGTCCAATTTAATCTTAAGAGACATCAAACAATTGGTAAACCGATTGGAAGATGTTATGAAGAGCCGCGCTCTTCTTCCAACAAAGGGTAATGACAGTTTGATTGCTGAAATTTTACCGTTACGCTCGGTTCAAACTATAAAAGATTTTGAGATTTTATTGCGTGACACGGAGGAAGCAGTTACGCAATTTGTAAGTTTTACATTAATTTATTTAATTAATTGTATAAAATTAATCGTATAAAGTTTTAAGCAAACTAAATTGTAGAATTGTACATGAGGCAAACTAGTTGCTTCAATTCTTTTATAGTACATTTATAGTATATTTTATTATTTTTGTAATTTTATTTTATATCTAACGAGTTTAAAATATTGTAATACACAGTAATCATATTTTATTTTATAAAATAATTTATTATAACGTGCACTATATGTATAGTGTGAATAAACGAAATCAGCATTAGTTTTGTTACTCTATCTTTTTAAACAAATATTTTTGAGAGAAAAATGTTATCATAATAAAGTTAACAATTTTTTAATTTATTTTTTTTACAGAAAGAATTTTTCTTAAAAGTTGGGGGAAATAATCCCAGAAACAACATTCATCGCGCTTTTTCCAAAATATTTACGAACCAATGTGCGATGGATTGCTCATGGAAGGGTGTTTGTAATAATTTTAAAATATCCGATTTATATTTTATCAAAATTGCATCAGCAGCCCAAGGACAAGCAGGCCAAGGACACCTGCAAGAACTGTGGAAAGAAAGGTCACACACACAAGGAATGTAGAGGTGAGCCAAGCTGTTTTTATTGTAAAGAAAAGGGCCACCGCAGATTCGACTGTCCGGTCCTGAGGAGGAAGGAACCCAGGGCGGCCCCAAAACCAACCGGTGCGACATTGGCGGCGGCGACCGTATCGAAGGAGCCCCAAGAATCCTAGCGATAGCAGCCGTCCAGGAAACGTCCACGAAGTTGATGGTAGTCGATCCCCTGATCCGAGTGAGTCTACCTGAAAAAGAAATAGAACTATTAGCGTTGATAGATACGGGTAGCCCAGTATCTCTCATAAAAGCGAGCATGTTTAAAAAATTTATAAAATCTGACGCGAAGTCGTTAATTGTTACGAAGTGTAACTTGAGAAATTTATCGGACCAAAAATTAGACGTCATTGGAATGATTAATGTAACGTTAAATTTTGAATCTCTGCAAAAAAAGAAATTTCAAGTAAATTTGTATGTTCTAAATAACGAATCGTTTTAAAGTGATATCATCGTAGGTTGCGAGTTTTTGCGCGAAAACAAACTTACGTTAGTATATAATCCTGTGGCAAAAATACAGGAAAAGAAAGTCAACTTGTTTGCGATACTTCCATTGTGTGTCGACGAGGGGCAAACTGAAACGCTGGAACAAATAATCCAGAATAATAAAATTGACTTTGATACAGATACAAAGGTTTGTTTGAAAAAATTAATATCGAAAGTTCAGACTCAAAATATTTCTCCTGTAAATGATGATTACCGTGTAGAAGTCAATATAAAGGATTCTTAGGTATTCGCATATGCCCCTAGGCGATTCGCAATGGTGGAACGGAAGCAAATAAATTCGAGACATTACAGATGATCTTCTCCAGTGTAGTATTTGTCGCCCGCCAATGAAAGCAACACGCCGCGATCGGACTTGTGGTACGGGCGGCGCGTGCCGCCGGAGGTGTCGCCCGCCAACGAAAGCAACACGCCGCGAACGGACTTGGAAGAATTTGTCGCTCGCCCGGCGAAAGCAACACGCCGCGTACGGACTTGGAAGAATTTCTCGCTCGCCCGGCGAAAGCAACACGCCGCGAACGGACTTGGAAGAATTTCTCGCTCGCCCGGCGAAAGCAACACGCCGCTAGCGAACTTGGAAAAAGCGGCTTTTGCGGCCGGAGGTGTCGCCCGCCAACAAAAGCAACACGCCGCGATCGGACTTGTGGTACGGGCGGCGCGTGCAGCCGGGGGTGTCGCCCGCCAACGAAAGCAACACGCCGCGAACGGACTTGGAAGAATTTGTCGCTCGCCCTGCAAAAGCAACACGCCCCGAACGGACTTGGATGAATTTAATTTCTCGCTCGCCCGGCGAAAGCAACACGCCGCGAACGGACTTGGAAGAATTTCTCGCTCGCCCGGCGAAAGCAACACGCCGCGAGCGAACTTGGAAGAATTTGTCGCTCGCCCGGCGAAAGCAACACGCCGCGATCGAACTTGGAAGAATTTCTCGCTCGCCCGGCGAAAGCAACACGCCGCGAGCGAACTTGGAAGAATTTGTCGCTCGGCCGGCGAAAGCAACACGCCGCGAGCGAACTTGGAAAAAGCGGCTTGTGCGGCCGGAGGTGTCGCCCGCCAACGAAAGCAACACGCCGCGATCAGACTTTTGGTACGGGCGGCGCGTGCCGCCGGAGGTGTCGCCCGCCAACGAAAGCAACACGCCGCGAACGGACTTGGAAGAATTTGTCGCTCGCCCGGCGAAAGCAACACGCCGCGAACGGACTTGGATGAATTTCTCGCTCGCCCGGCGAAAGCAACACGCCGCGAACGGACTTGGATGGAAGAATTTCTCGCTCGCCCGGCGAAAGCAACACGCCGCGAGCGAACTTGGAAGAATTTGTCGCTCGCCCGGCGAAAGCAACACGCCGCGAACGGACTTGGAAGAATTTCTCGCTCGCCCGGCGAAAGCAACACGCCGCGAACGAACTTGGATGACTTTCTCGCTCGCACGGCGGAAGCAACACGCCGCGAACAGACTTGGAAGAATTTCTCGCTCGCCCGGCGAAAGCAACACTCGCGAGCGAACTTGGAAGAATTTGTCGCTCGCCCGGCGAAAGCAACACGCCGCGAACGGACTTGGATGAATTTCTCGCTCGCCCGGCGAAAGCAACACGCCGCGAACGGACTTGGATGAATTTCTCGCTCGCCCGGCGAAAGCAACACGCCGCGAACGAACTTGGAAGAATTTGTCGCTCGCCCGGCGAAATCAACACGCCGCGAGCGAATTTGGAAAAAGCGGCTTGTGCGGCCGGAGGTGTCGCCCGCCAATGAAAGCAAGCAACACGCCGCGATCGGACTTGTGGTACGGGCGGCGCGTGCCGCCGGAGGTGTCGCCCGCCAACAAAAGCAACACGCCGCGAACGGACTTGGAAGAATTTCTCGCTCGCCCGGCGAAAGCAACACGCCGCGAGCGAACTTGGAAAAAGCGGCTTGTGCGGCCGGAGGTGTCGCCCGCCAACAAAAGCAACACGCCGCGATCGGACTTGTGGTGCGGGCGGCGCGTGCCGCCGGAGGTGTCGCCCGTAGACGAAAGCAACACGCCGCAAACGGACTTGGAAGAATTTGTCGCTCGCCCTGCGAAAGCAACACGCCGCGAACGGACTTGGAAGAATTTCTCGCTCGCCCGGCGAAAGCAACACGCCGCGAACGGACTTGGAAGAATTTCTCGCTCGCCCGGCAAAAGCAACACGCCGCGAACGGACTTGGAAGAATTTCTCGCTCGCCCGGCGAAAGCAACACGCCGCGAACGGACTTGGAAGAATTTCTCGCTCGGCTCGCCCGGCGAAAGCAACACGCCGCGAGCGAACTTGGAAAAAGCGGCTTGTGCGGCCGGAGGTGTCGCCCGCCAACGAAAGCAACACGCCGCGATCGGACTTGTGGTACGGGCGGCGCGTGCCACCGAAGGTGTCGCCCGCCAACGAAAGCAACACGCCGCGAACGGACTTGGATGAATTTCTCGTTCGCCCGGCGAAAGGAACACGCCGCGAACGGACTTGGAAGAATTTCTCGCTCGCTCGGCGAATGCAACACGCCGCGATCGAACTTGGAAGAATTTGTCGCTCGCCCGGCGAAAGCAACACGCCGCGAACGGACTTGGATGAATTTCTCGCTCGCCCGGCGAAAGCAACACGCCGCGAAAGGACTTGGATGAATTTCTCGCTCGCCCGGCGAAAGCAACACGCCGCGAACGGATTGGAAGAATTTCTCGCTCGCCCGGCGAAAGCAACACGCCGCGAGCGAACTTGGTAGAATTTGTCGCACGCCACGCCCGGCGAAAGCAACACGCCGCGAACGGACTTGGAAGAATTTCTCGCTCGCCCGGCGAAAGCAACACGCCGCGAGCGAACTTGGAAGAATTTGTCGCTCGCCCGGCGAAAGCAACACGCCGCGAGCGAACTTGGAAGAATTTGTCGCTCGCCCGGCGAAAGCAACACGCCGCGAACGGATTTGCATGAATTTCTCTCTCGCCCGGCGAAAGCAACACGCCGCGAACGGACTTGGATGAATTTCTCGCTCGCCCGGCGAAAGCAACACGCCGCGAACGGACTTGGATGAATTTCTCGCTCGCCCGGCGAAAGCAACACGCCGCGAGCGAACTTGGAAGAATTTGTCGCTCGCCCGGCGAAAGCAACACGCCGCGAGCGAACTTGGAAAAAGCGGCTTGTGCGGCCGGAGGTGTCGCCCGCCAACGAAAGCAACACGCCGCGATCGGACTTGGGGTACGGGCGGCGCGTGCCGCCGGAGGTGTCGCCCGCCCCGCCAAAGAAAGCAACACGCCGCAAACGGACTTGGAAGAATTTGTCGCTCGCCCGGCGAAAGCAACACGCCGCGAACGGACTTGGATGAATTTCTCGCTCGCCCGGCGAAAGCAACACGCCGCGAACGGACTGGGTAGAATTTCTCGCTCGCCCGGCAAAAGCAACACGCCGCGAGCGAACTTGGAAGAATTTGTCGCTCGCCCGGCGAAAGCAACACGCCGCGAACGGATTGGATGAATTTCTCGCTCGCCGGCGAAAGCAACACGCCGCGAGCGAACTTGGAAGAATTTGTCGCTCGCCCGGCGAAAGCAACACGCCGCGAACGGACTTGGATGAATTTCTCGCTCGCCCGGCGAAAGCAACACGCCGCGAACGGACTTGGAAGAATTTCTCGCTCGCCCGGCGAAAGCAACACGCCGCGAACGGACTTGGAAGAATTTCTCGCTCGCCCGGCGAAAGCAACACGCACGCCGCGAACGGACTTGGAAGAATTTCTCGCTCGCCCGGCGAAAGCAACACGCCGCGAACGGACTTGGAAGAATTTCTCGCTCGCCCGGCGAAAGCAACACGCCGCGAGCGAACTTGGAAAAAGCGGCTTGTGCGGCCGGAGATGTCGCCCGCCAACGAAAGCAACACGCCGCGATCGGACTTGTGGTACGGGCGGCGCGTGCCACCGAAGGTGTCGCCCGCCAACGAAAGCAACACGCCGCGAACGGACTTGGATGAATTTCTCGTTCGCCCGGCGAAAGCAACACGCCGCGAACGGACTTGGAAGAATTTCTCGCTCGCCCGGCGAAAGCAACACGCCGCGAGCGAACTTGGAAGAATTTGTCGCTCGCCCGGCGAAAGCAACACGCCGCGAACGGACTTGGATGAATTTATCGCTCGCCCGGCGAAAGCAACACGCCGCGAAAGGACTTGGATGAATTTCTCGCTCGCCCGGCGAAAGCAACACGCCGCGAACGGACTTGGAAGAATTTCTCGCTCGCCCGGCGAAAGCAACACGCCGCGAACGGACTTGGAAGAATTTCTTCGCTCGCCCGGCGATAGCAACACGCCGCGAGCGAACTTGGAAGAATTTGTCGCTCGCCCGGCGAAAGCAACACGCCGCGAGCGAACTTGGATAAATTTCTCGCTCGCCCTGCGAAAGCAACACGCCGCGAGCGAACTTGGAAGAATTTGTCGCTCGCCCGGCGAAAGCAACACGCCGCGAACGGACTTGGATGAATTTCTCGCTCGCCCGGCGAAAGCAACACGCCGCGAACGGACTTGGAAGAATTTCTCGCTTGCCCGGCGAAAGCAAACCCGCCGCTAGCGAACTTGGAAGAATTTGTCGCTCGCCCGGCGAAAGCAACACGCCGCGAGCGAACTTGGAAAAAGCGGCTTGTGCGGCCGGAGGTGTCGCCCGCCAACGAAAGCAACACGCCGTGATCGGACTTGTGGTACGGGGGCCCGTGCCGCCGAAGGTGTCGCCCGGCGAAAGCAACACGCCGCGAACGGACTTGGATGAATTTCTCGCTCGCCCGGCGAAAGCAACACGCCGCGAACGGACTTGGAAGAATTTCTCGCTCGCCCGGCGAAAGCAACACGCCGCGAACGGACTTGGAATGAATTTCTCGCTCGCCCGGCGAAAGCAACACGCCGCGAACGGACTTGGAAGAATTTCTCGCTCGCCCGGCGAAAGCAACACGCCGCGAACGGACTTGGAAGAATTTGTCGCTCGCCCGGCGAAAGCAACACGCCGCGAGCGAACTTGGAAAAAGCGGCTTGTGCGGCCGGAGGTGTCGCCCGCCAACGAAAGCAACACGCCGCGATCGGACTTGTGGTACGGGCGGCGCGTGCCGCCGGAGGTGTCGCCCGCCAACGAAAGCAACACGCCGCGAACGGACTTGGAAGAATTTGTCGCTCGCCCGGCGAAAGCAACACGCCGCGAACGGACTTGGAATGAATTTCTCGCTCGCCCGGCGAAAGCAACACGCCGCGAACGGAACTTGGAAGAATTTCTCGCTCGCCCGGCGAAAGCAACACGCCGCGAACGGACTTGGAATGAATTTCTCGCTCGCCCGGCGAAAGCAACACGCCGCGAACGGACTTGGAAGAATTTCTCGCTCGCCCGGCGAAAGCAACACGCCGCGAAGCGAACTTGGAAGAATTTGTCGCTCGCCCGGCGAAAGCAACACGCCGCGAACGGACTTGGAATGAATTTCTCGCTCGCCCGGCGAAAGCAACACGCCGCGAACGGACTTGGAAGAATTTCTCGCTCGCCCGGCGAAAGCAACACGCCGCGAACGGACTTGGAAGAATTTCTCGCTCGCCCGGCGAAAGCAACACGCCGCGAGCGAACTTGGAAGAATTTGCTCGCTCGCCCGGCGAAAGCAACACGCCGCGAACGGACTTGGATGAATTTCTCGCTCGCCCGGCGAAAGCAACACGCCGCGAACGGACTTGGATGAATTTCTCGCTCGCCCGGCGAAAGCAACACGCCGCGAACGGACTTGGAAGAATTTCTCGCTCGCCCGGCGAAAGCAACACGCCGCGAGCGAACTTGGAAGAATTTGTCGCTCGCCCGGCGAAAGCAACACGCCGCGAGCGAACTTGGAAAAAGCGGCTTGTGCGGCCGGAGGTGTCGCCCGCCAACGAAAGCAACACGCCGCGATCGGACTTGGGGTACGGGCGGCGCGTGCCGCCAGGAGGTGTCGCCCGCCAACGAAAGCAACACGCCGCGAACGGACTTGGAAGAATTTGTCGCTCGCCCGGCGAAAGCAACACGCCCCGAACGGACTTGGATGAATTTCTCGCTCGCCCGGCGAAAGCAACACGCCGCGAACGGACTTGGAAGAATTTCTCGCTCGCCCGGCGAAAGCAACACGCCGCGAGCGAACTTGGAAGAATTTGTCGCTCGCTCGGCGAAAGCAACACGCCGCGATCGAACTTGGAAGAATTTCTCGCTCGCCCGGCAAAAGCAACACGCCGCGAGCGAACTTGGAAGAATTTGTCGCTCGGCCGGCGAAAGCAACATGCCGCGAGCAAACTTGGAAAAAGCGGCTTGTGCGGCCGGAGGTGTCGCCCGCCAACGAAAGCAACACGCTGCGATCGGACTTGGGGTACGGGCGGCGCGTGCCGCCGAAGGTGTCGCCCGCCAACGAAAGCAACACGCCGCGAACGGACTTGGAAGAATTTGTCGCTCGCCCGGCGAAAGCAACACGCCGCGAACGGACTTGGAAGAATTTCTCGCTCGCCCGGCGAAAGAAACACGCCACGAACGGACTTGGATGAATTTCTCGCTCGCCCGGCGAAAGCAACACGCCGCGAACGGACTTGGAAGAATTTGTCGCTCGCCCGGCGAAAGCAACACGCCGCGAGCGAACTTGGAAAAAGCGGCTTGTGCGGACGGAGGTGTCGCCCGCCAACGAAATCAACACGCCGCGATCGTACTTAGGTTACGGTCGGGCGTGCCGCCGGAGGTGTCGCCCGCATACAAGGCAACACGCCGCTATCGGGCCTGGAAAAATTTCTCGCTCGCCGGCGAGAGCAACGCGCTGCGAGCGAACTTGCGCCTGTTCCCGAGTTCTCGCTTGTACCGCTAACGAGCGAGCTAAATGAGATTAATTAAATGAGGACGCATCGGAAAGTTTATTCGTGCAAACACTCCGGCTTCGCTTATCGGCATCCTGCCTGCATTCGTCCACGTATCGGTCGTAGAATCTCGAAGATTGTGCATCCGACGAGTGGTAACCGGGAATTAGCAGATATCGTAATAATCGTGTCGCGCGGTCGTGCTGAGCGTCGAAAAGTACGAAACCTTTGTCCGAAACGTATTTCCGTATCGTAGCATTATCTTCTCGTAGCGGCGCTACTCGCCGTCAAGTGCCCCGGAGGTACCGCCGGCGGGCGACGGACTTGGTGAAATCATTCGGTCGTCCGGAGGTGTCGTCCGTCCCGGAGGTGCCGTCCGTCCCCTAAGTTGACGCCGGCCGTTATGTGGTGCCGCACGTATAATCACGCCCGTAACGAGCCGTCTCGGTTGCCGCGCGCGTGATTTCGCATCGGGCGAGTGTTCCGTACCGTAATCGCGGTCACCGCAGCTTGCGTGTTGCGTATCATTTGTAATAATTCGAAATATATGTCTCCCACACGTGGGTTTGAGAGACACGTTTCGAGTTAGTAATCGGACAGCGCCCTCATGTCGAGCGAGCGCCGAATAGTAACTTTCGTCCGAAACGTTTTTACGTAGCTCTCCTCGTTGCGGCGCCGTAAATCGTCGTTAAGTGTTCCGGAGGTACCGCCGGTGGTCGTCTGACTTCGAGAGATCATTCGGTCGTCCGGAGGTGCCGCCCGTCCCGGAGGTGTCGCCGGTCGGCCGTGGTTCCCGGAGGTGTCGCCCGGTCCGGAGGTGTCGCCGGTCGGCCGTGGTTCCCGGAGGTGTCGCCCGGCCCGGAGGTGCCGCCGGTCGGCCGTAGGTTCCCGGAGGTGTCGCCCGGCCCGGAGGTGCCGCCCGGCCCGGAGGTACCGTCGGTGCTTATACCTTATTGTCCCTGGCATTTCGTTTGTTTCCTTCTTAATTAATGCTAATTATCGTTGTTTGACATTCGCCATACGGCTATCGTGATAATATTTTATCGTACAATAGGACTTTTCGATCGTTCGCTCTCCGCGACAATGTCTCGATTGAACGCGCCTTTCGGCGCTCGCGCTCGCATACGGCCGTGCGTAGGACCGTGCGTCGCCGACCGCCTGGCCGGCCGGTTGGGTACTATAAGAGATACGTCGCGCTCGGCGCGTCGAACGAGTCGAGCGAGTCCGGACGAGTCGTAAACGTACTTTCTCGAGTCTCTCGCCACTCCGGCGTGTTTCGACCGCTCTCCGTACCGTCGCCGACCGCTTGGCCGGTCGGTTGGGTACTATAAGAGGTAGGAGAGATTAATATTGTACGTGTCGCGCTCTCGACGTTGACAAACGAAGAATCGCCCGAACGGGTCGAGAACGGATTTTGTCGAGTCGCGACTCTGACACGGAGAGAACATTTATATATAAAATGTTTGATTTTGGAAACCACGAATATATAAAATAA